>NC_092153.1:54386463-54648963 GCF_045791955.1 Oncorhynchus clarkii lewisi
TGTCCATTTATCTATTTCTCTCTCTCTCTCTGCCCATTTATCTATTTCTCTCTCTCTCTCTGCACATTTATCTATTTCTCCCTCTCTCTCTCTGCACATTTATCTATTTCTCCCTTTCTCTCTGCACATTTATCTATTTCTCCCTCTCTCTCTGCACATTTATCTATTTCTCCCTCTCTCTCTCTCTGCACATTTATCTATTTCTCTCTCTCTCTGCACATTTATCTATTTCTCCCTCTCTCTCTGCACATTTATCTATTTCTCCCTCTCTCTCTGCACATTTATCTATTTCTCCCTCTCTCTCTGCACATTTATCTATTTCTCTCTCTCTCTCTCTGCACATTTATCTATTTCTCCCTCTCTCTCTCTGTCCATTTATCTATTTCTCCCTTTCTCTCTGTCTCTCTCCCTTTCTCTCTGCACATTATCTATTTCTCCCTCTCTCTCTCTCTGCACATTTATCTATTTCTCTCTCTCTCTCTGTCCATTTATCTATTTCTCTCTCTCTCTCTGCACATTTATCTATTTCTCTCTCTCTCTCTGCACATTTATCTATTTCTCCCTCTCTCTGCACATTTATCTATTTCTCCCTCTCTCTCTCTCTGTCCATTTATCTATTTCTCTCTCTCTCTCTCTCTGCACATTTATCTATTTCTCTCTCTCTCTCTGCACATTTATCTATTTCTCTCTTATTTCTCTCTCTCTCTGCACATTTATCTATTTCTCTCTCTCTCTGCCCATTTATCTATTTCTCCCTCTCTCTCTCTCTGCACATTTATCTATTTCTCCCTCTCTCTCTCTCTGCACATGTATCTATTTCTCCCTCTCTCTCTGTCCATTTATCTATTTCTCTCTCTCTCTCTCTGCCCATTTATCTATTTCTCTCTCTCTCTGCACATTTATATATTTCTCTCTCTCTCTGCACATTTATCTATTTCTCTCTCTCTCTGCCCATTTATCTATTTCTCCCTCTCTCTCTCTCTCTACACATTTATCTATTTCTCCCTCTCTCTCTCTGCCCATTTATCTATTTCTCTCTCTCTCTCTGCACATGTATCTATTTCTCCCTCTCTCTCTCTGCCCATTTATCTATTTCTCCCTCTCTCTCTCTCTGCCCATTTATCTATTTCTCCCTCTCTCTCTCTCTGCACATTTATCTATTTCTCTCTCTCTCTCTCTCTGCACATGTATCTATTTCTCCCTCTCTCTCTCTCTGCCCATTTATCTATTTCTCCCTCTCTCTCTCTCTGCCCATTGATCTATTTCTCCCTCTCTCTCTCTCTGCACATTTATCTATTTCTCTCTCTCTCTGCACATTTATCTATTTCTCTCTCTCTCTGCACATTTATCTATTTCTCTCTCTCTCTGCACATTTATCTATTTCTCTCTCTCTCTCTGCACATTTATCTATTTCTCTCTCTCTCTCTCTCTGCACATTTATCTATTTCTCTCTCTCTCTCTCTCTCTGCACATTTATCTATTTCTCTCTCTCTCTCTACACATTTATCTATTTCTCTCTCTCTCTCTACACATTTATCTATTTATCCCTCTCTCTCTCTGCCCATTTATCTATTTCTCCCTCTCTCTCTCTACACATTTATCTATTTCTCTCTCTCTCTCTGCACATGTATCTATTTCTCCCTCTCTCTCTCTGCCCATTTATCTATTTCTCTCTCTCTCTGCCCATTTATCTATTTCTCTCTCTCTCTCTGCACATTTATCTATTTCTCTCTCTCTCTGCCCATTTATCTATTTCTCCCTCTCTCTCTCTGCACATTTATCTATTTATCTCTCTCTCTGCCCATTTATCTATTTCTCCCTCTCTCTCTGCACATTTATCTATTTCTCTCTCTCTCTCTGCCCATTTATCTATTTCTCTCTCTCTCTCTGCCCATTTATCTATTTCTCTCTCTCTCTCTGCACATTTATCTATTTCTCCCTCTCTCTCTCTCTGCACATTTATCTATTTCTCCCTTTCTCTCTGCACATTTATCTATTTCTCCCTCTCTCTCTGCACATTTATCTATTTCTCCCTCTCTCTCTGCACATTTATCTATTTCTCCCTCTCTCTCTGCACATTTATCTATTTCTCCCTTTCTCTCTGTCCATTTATCTATTTCTCTCTCTCTCTCTCTCTGCACATGTATCTATTTCTCCCTCTCTCTCTCTCTGCACATTTATCTATTTCTCGCTCTCTCTCTGCCCATTTATCTATTTCTCCCTTTCTCTCTGTCCATTTATCTATTTCTCCCTCTCTCTCTGCACATTTATCTATTTCTCCCTCTCTCTCTCTCTGCACATTTATCTATTTCTCTCTCTCTCTCTGTCCATTTATCTATTTCTCTCTCTCTCTCTCTGCACATTTATCTATTTCTCTCTCTCTCTCTGCACATTTATCTATTTCTCTCTCTCTCTCTCTGCACATTTATCTATTTCTCTCTCTCTCTGCACATTTATCTATTTCTCTCTCTCTCTCTGCACATTTATATATTTCTCTCTCTCTCTGCACATTTATCTATTTCTCTCTCTCTCTGCCCATTTATCTATTTCTCTCTCTCTCTCTGCACATTTATCTATTTCTCCCTCTCTCTCTCTGCACATTTATCTATTTCTCCCTCTCTCTCTTCACATTTATCTATTTCTCTCTCTCTCTGCCCATTTATCTATTTCTCTCTCTCTCTCTGTCCATTTATCTATTTCTCCCTCTCTCTCTGCACATTTATCTATTTCTCTCTCTCTCTGCCCATTTATCTATTTCTCCCTCTCTCTCTGTCCATTTATCTATTTCTCCCTCTCTCTCTGTCCATTTATCTATTTCTCCCTCTCTCTCTGCACATTTATCTATTTCTCTCTCTCTCTGCCCATTTATCTATTTCTCCCTCTCTCTCTCTCTGCACATTTATCTATTTCTCCCTCTCTCTCTGTCCATTTATCTATTTCTCCCTCTCTCTCTCTCTACACATTTATCTATTTCTCTCTCTCTCTCTGCACATTTATCTATTTC
This sequence comes from Oncorhynchus clarkii lewisi, assembly GCF_045791955.1. Classification (NCBI taxonomy): domain Eukaryota; kingdom Metazoa; phylum Chordata; class Actinopteri; order Salmoniformes; family Salmonidae; genus Oncorhynchus; species Oncorhynchus clarkii. The sequence continues at coordinate 54,389,468 of NC_092153.1, forward strand.
TCTCTCTCTCTGCACATTTATCTATTTCTCCCTCTCTCTCTGTCCATTTATCTATTTCTCTCTCTCTCTCTCTGCACATTTATCTATTTCTCTCTCTCTCTCTCTGCCCATTTATCTATTTCTCTCTCTCTCTCTGCACATTTATATATTTCTCTCTCTCTCTGCACATTTATCTATTTCTCTCTCTCTCTGCCCATTTATCTATTTCTCCCTCTCTCTCTCTCTCTATTTATCTATTTCTCCCTCTCTCTCTCTGCACATTTATCTATTTCTCTCTCTCTCTCTCTCTGCCCATTTATCTATTTCTCCCTCTCTCTCTCTGCCCATTTATCTATTTATCCCTCTCTCTCTCTGCCCATTTATCTATTTCTCCCTCTCTCTCTCTGTCCATTTATCTATTTCTCTCTCTCTCTGCACATTTATCTATTTCTCTCTCTCTCTGTCCATTTATCTATTTCTCTCTCTCTCTCTGTCCATTTATCTATTTCTCTCTCTCTCTGTCCATTTATCTATTTCTCCCTCTCTCTCTGTCCATTTATCTATTTCTCTCTCTCTCTGTCCATTTATCTATTTCTCCCTCTCTCTCTCTCTGCCCATTTATCTATTTCTCTCTCTCTCTCTTTATCTATTTCTCCCTCTCTCTCTTTATCTATTTCTCCCTCTCTCTCTGTCCATTTATCTATTTATTTATCTATTTCTCCCTCTCTCTCTCTCTGCCCATTTATCTATTTCTCCCTCTCTCTCTGCACATTTATCTATTTCTCTCTCTCTCTCTCTCTCTCTCTCTCTCTCTCCCTCTCTCTCTCTCTCTCTCTCTCAATTAAATTCAATTAAATTCAATTTAAGGGACTTTATTGACATGGGAAACATATATGGTAATATTGCCAAAGCAAGTGAAGTAGATCATATGCAAAAGTGAAATAAACAATAAAATGAACAGTGAACATTACACTCACAGAAGTTCCAAAAGAATAACGACATTTCAAATGTCATATTATGTCTATATACAGAGTTGTAGCAATGTGCAAATGGTTAAAGTACAAAAGGGAAAATAAATAAGCATAAATATGGGTTGTATTTACATTGGTGTTTGTTCTTCACTGGTTGACCTTTTCTTGTGGCAACAGGTCACAAGTCTTGCTGCTGTGATGGCACACTGTGGTATTTCACCCAGTAGATATGGGAGTTTATCAAAATCGGGTTTGTTTTCGAATTCTTTGTGGATCTGTGTAATCTGAGGGAAATATGTGTCTCTAATATGGTCATGCATTTGGCAGGAGGTTAGGAAGTGCAGCTCAGTTTCCACCTCATTTTTTGGGCAGTGTGCACATAGCCTGTCTTCTCTTGAGAGCCAGGTCTGCCTACGGCGGCCTTTCTCAATAGCAAGGCTATGCTCACTGAGTCTGTACATAGTCAAAGATTTCTTTAAGTTTTGGTCAGTCACAGTGGTCAGGTATTCTGCCACTGTGTACTCTCTGTTTAGGGCTAAATAGCATTCTAGTTTGCTCTGTTTTTTGTTTAATCCTTTCCAACGTGTCAAGTAATTAACTTTTTTTTTTCTCATGAGTCTAATTGTGTGGCTGTCCTGGGGCTCTGTGGGGTGTGTTTGTATTTGTGAACAAAGCCCCAGGACCATCTTGCTCAGGGGACTCTTCTCCAGATTCATATCTCTGTAGGTGATGGCTTTGTTATGGAAGGTTTGGGAATCGCTTCCTTTCAGGTGGTTGTAGAATTTAACGGCTCTTTTCTGGATTTTGATAATTAGCGGGAATCAGTCGAATTCTGCTCTGCATGCATTATTTGGTGTTCTACTTTGTACAGGGAGGATATTTTTGCAGAATTCTGCATGCAGAGTCTCAATTTGGTGTTTGTCCCATTTTGTGAATTCTTGGTTTGTGTGTGGACCCCAGACCTCACAACCATAAAGGGCAATGGTTTCTATAACTAATTCAAGTATTTTTAGCCAGATCCTAATCTCTCTCTCTCTCGCTTTCTTTCTCGCTTTCTTTCTTTCTTAATGGTACAGCTGTGCATAGTTTTTACCTATACTTCTTCTCTCTGAGTGTGATTGGTGGGCCAAGGTGTGTGTTTGTGGAACTCTGGACAGGATGAGCCAATCAGACGTAAAGTCATCTCAGGTCAGATGGCTTGGACAGAAATCAGAAAGGGATGTTATAAGTCAGTTGGAGCAGCATCCTCTCTCATAGCTTTGTCCTTATAGGCTCATATCTGGCATCACTTTAATCCTCCCCAAATCCCAACCATAAACCCATTAGGGATGGAATTGCAAAACTGACCTTGAATCAGCGTGTCGCGGCCTCTTGCTCATCGTCCATGTTCCACCAGAATGTGTTCCTCAACTGAACACTTGATCCAGCGTTTTCCCCCAGTGTGTGGAATGGTTGAAGTTATCCAGTGGCAGGGAAACAGCTTCATGTTGAGTGACCTTTGGCTTTGGACTGGCTGTGACACCTTGGGATTCGATGGGGTCTCTTTAGCTGGCATGCTACTGCTGTAATGTTACTGTAGCTTCTGTGGGTGTGTTTCCTTAGTCTCCTGTGGTGTGTGTTTCTAACTGTGTTTTTACATACACGTGTGTTCAACCAGAGTCCCATGTTGTGTGTGTGTGTGTGTGTGTGTGTGTGTGTGTGTGTGTGTGTGTGTGTGTGTGTGTGTGTGTGTGTGTGTGTGTGTGTGTGTGTGTGTGTGTGCCTCTATACAGACACAAGTCTGTGTCTGTGCATGCCTCTATGCAGGTATATGTTTGAGTACATTATGTTTGACTATGTATCTAATATACAATGTGTGTGTTTCTGTCATTGGGTGTTTCTGTGGTCTGGAGTAACAAAGAGTAAATGACAGTGTGTTTTATAGGGTCTGTTTTTCCAGTGTGGTAAAGTTGTGGTGTAAGTTGCATGCTCTAGTCTGGTGGGGCTGATTCCTCTTACTAAACACCCACTCTGAGCTCCTGGACAACACAGCTACGTAGGCGTGTGTGTGTGTGTGACTAGCGTCTGTGTTTGTAATTACAGTACAATGATTCTCATGTTTCTGTTACAGTCCCTGCGGCCTTCCTCTTCACTGCTGGTGAGTCTCAATGTTTTACCGGACTAGTGTGTGTGTTTGTATATACTTAGTATGTGTGCAACTTTAATGTGTTAGGTCTGAGTGTGTGTGTGTTTGTATATACCTAGTATGTGTGCAACTTTAATGTGTTAGGTCTGAGTGTGTGTGTATTAGTTATGACCGTGTTTGTGAGTGTGTTTATGTCATGCAAATACTCTAAGTGCATACTTCTCTCTCTCTCTCGCTTTCTCTCTCTCTCTCTCTCTCTCTCCCTCTCTCTCTCTCTCTCTTTTCTTTCTTTCTTTTAGTGTTGGCTCAGTCCGACAGCAGCAGTGTGGTTGTTGCGGGCTACAACGTGAGCGCCCCCACTGGCTCTAGGGTGGTACTGCAGTGTGTGAGTGGGCGCATGGTGTGGACCAGGGACAGTCTGAAGGACAGACAGAGGGTGGTCCACTGGGACCTGTACCGCCCAGGGCCAGACTATGCCATGGAGAGGGTTGCAGACATGTTCTCTGCTGGAGACCAGCGCATCTATAACGGACACAACCAGGGGAGGGTCAGCCTCAGCCAATCAGCTTTCAACGACGGAAACTTCTCTCTCGTCATCAGAGGTGATAGCTGTCTGTCTTTTTGTCTGTTTCTCTTAATGTGATTTGAGGCCATCTCTTTCTCCTTATCTTTCTCTCTCTCTCTCTCTCTCTCTCTCTCTCTCTCTCTCTCTCTCTCTCTCTCTCTCTCTCTCTCTCTCTCTCTCTCTCTCTCTCTCTCTCTCTCTCTCTCTCTCCCACTCTCTCTAGACATTGCGATAAGTGACCGAGGCCTGTACTCCTGTAACCTGCACCATCACTACTGTCACCTGTATGAAACGATCAGAATACAAGTCAACGTCACCAAGTCACGTAAGTTCTGCCTTATCCCCAAGTAGGGGAAAATAGTTATGATATGGTAATATTGTGGTCCTAACCTCTCTCAACGTGTGGTTGTATTGTGATCTGTGTGGGTTTCAGGTCGTAAGGAGCAGCGGTTCTGGGACGGTCAGAAAGCTGTGTTTGTGGTGTTGGTAGGCAGCACGGTGGTGTTGCCGTGTGTGAATCGCCGCTCTGTGTGGACAGAAGATGGCAGTGAGGAGGAACAGCAGGTGTGTGTGTGTGTGTGTGTGTGTGTGTGTGTGTGTGTGTGTGTGTGTGTGTGTGTGTGTGTGTGTGTGTGTGTGTGTGTGTGTGTGTGTGTGTGTGTGTGTGTGTGTGTGGGTGTGTGTTATGAATGCTTTTTTACAGCACTAGAATGAGATGAGGAAGAATTGGACAGTGATGTCATTTAGGAGGAATGTAAATGGGCAGGAAGACAAATGAAACTCCAAGTGAATGGAACTGAACGGAAGGATTGGAACAGCTGGCTTCCTTAATGACATGATCTCAAATACTTCTCAGTCTCAGTCTTGTCATGTATATTTCCTGTGCACTTTTATCACCTAATATCTATCTTAACCCTCTATCCCATCTTAGGTAGTGCATGCTTTCCCAGCATTGATTTCAGTAATCATGTAAAGTCAGTCCAGTGATTACTTCAAGGGTAGTTGGAAAGAAAGATGTTTGGTCTCTTTTACTATAATGTATTGTCCAATCCTTCTCTATCTGGTCTTAGGTGGTGCATTGGGACCGGCAGCCTCCGGGTGTTCGTCACGACCGTGCAGACCGTCTGATAGACCTGTATGCCTCTGGGGAGCAGCGCAGCTACGGACCCCTGTTCCTACAGAGGAAGATGAACATTAGCACTGAGTCCTTCACACAGGGAGACTTCTCTCTGGCTATCTCTGCCCTGCAGGTCCTCTATAACACCATCCTGTGTCTGTCTGTCTGTGCACAACATGTAACAACTGTGTAACATCATAGCAACTACAGTGGTACAGTGGTAAAACAGGGATCTCTGACTGTATGCATCTGGCTGTCTGCCCCACAGCCAGGAGATCAGGGTCTGTACACCTGTCACCTACATCATCACTACTGTGGTCTTCATGAGAGAAGACAGTTTCAGCTCACCGTAGGCCCAGCTGAGCCTCAGGCTACTGTTGCCCCCAGAGCACTGCCCAACCAAGACAAGGGTGAGATACTACATGTACACACACAGACACACATAATATACAGTACACACAGATACACACTATACTGCACTCCAGTTGACCACTGTAGAAATCGTACACGTGCTTATGTACAACTTAGAGAGAAATCCCAGTTGCTCTTTCATTTGCTCTCTTCCCTCCCTATCCCTTCTTCCCTATCGTCCTCATCATTGGCTTTTTTCCCAAACAGCACATTTTAAGAGGGAGGAGGGGAGGAGGAGCAGGGAAAGAGAAAAGAGAAGGAGAGGAGAGGGGGAGTATAGGAGGAGCAGGGAGAGAGAAAAGAGAAGGAGAGGAGAGGGGGAGTATAGGAGGAGCAGGGAGAGAGAAAAGAGAAGGAGAGGAGAGGGGGAGTAACCAGTCGTAGTTAGGGGATTTGTTTTATGAGCAGCTCTTCCTGCCTTGTCAGCTAGTGAGGCGCCAGACCCCTAAACCACCCTCCTCCCTCTTCCTCACCCCCAATACCCCTCCTTACGACACCTCCCCCTCTTCACCCATCTCTCCCAACCCAACCCAGCCTTCCAAATCCTCCTTACCCCAACCCACCCTGGCTAGTCTCCCTAACCTGCCCACTCCTTACCCCTCCTCCAAACCCAAACAGCCTTCCAAACATCTCCTTCCTTACCCCTTCTCCCACTCCTTACCCCTCCTCCCATCCAAGATAGCCTTCCAAATCTCCCATGCCTAACCTAGCAAACCCACCCACGCCAGTCTCCCTAACTTCCTAAACCCACTCCACCACCTCTGAGCATTCAACTCCCCCCCCCCCCACTCTCAAGAGGGAAAATGTGGAGGGTAGATGGAGTGTGTGTGACGGGGAGGGGGGTGTAGTCTGAGGTTAGTTTTGAGGATCTGGTTTTGTCTTCAGACAGTCCCTGTCCCATTCCGCTCACTCTGCCACCAGACTCTCTCCCCCTCCCAGTTAGCTATGCTCTCTCCCTTTCTCTCCCTTTCTCTCCCTTTCTCTCTAATTCCCATTATTACCTCCTTTTCTTTCTCCTTTGTTTCTTTGCTCCGTCCATGATCAGCAGATAACTATGTGTTTATGTCTGGAAATCAGCCAACCCACCACTGCAAATGTAGAGAGAGAGGGTGTGTGTGTGTGTGTGTGTGTGTGTGTGTGTGTGTGTGTGTGTGTGTGTGTGTGTGTGTGTGTGTGTGTGTGTGTGTGTGTGTGTGTGTGTGTGTGTGTGTGTGTGAGTGTGTGTGTGTGTGTGTGTGTGTGTGTGTGTGTGTGTTCGGGGAGGGGAGGGGAGGGGGTGCTATTCTGAAGCCACAAATGGGAGAATGTGGGAAAGTCATTGAGTGTGGTTGAGAAATATCTGTGTTCTTTGGAGCCATGGCTGTGTGTGTACAGTATGTGTGTTTGGGTGTGTGTGTTTTCTCTCAATTCAAAGTTCCTCCAATCTCAGTGGAATAACATGTTTAAAACTTAACTCTTAGCAATTCCCAAACCCCCTACTACACCCCACCTCCCATCCATGACAGAACTGACATATTGACACAGACAGACAGACACACAGACACACAGACACAGACACACACACACACACACACACACACACACACACACACACACACACACACACACACACACACACACACACACACACACACACACACACACACACACACACACACACACACACACACACACTAGTAGATTCTGTGCCTGTAGTACCCTCTGATTCTACCCAGCGTGTCTGGCTTGCTGTTGACTTTGGCCCAGACCGGACATTCTAAACGAGTTAGAGCATTTTTCTCTCTCCCTCTATCTCTCTCTTTATCGCTGTCTCATTCCTGTTTTTCTCCTCTCCCTATCCTGAGGTAACCACAGGCACTTATTTGAACTTGACTTTGCCTACGTCTTGAGTTTGTTTACCTCCATCTCATCAAAATGTGTTCACTTTTCTCTCTCCCTCATGCTCTCTTCCTCCCCTCTGCCTTTCTCTTTCTTTTTCATTCTCCTACTTTCTCTCTCTCTTTTTCATTGTTTATTGACAGATTCAGGAAGATCGCCTCAAAAGGGCATTGGATAGCATGAACAAAGGCAAATCATCTGGATGGGACATTATTCCTATTGAGGTCTATTACATTTAAAAAAAAATCAGAGACAGCAGAGGTTCAAACTGTAGAACCCAGTTCCTACATTTAAATATAAAAATGGATTTGATCAATCTAAACTATGCTACATGTTATCTCTGGGACACTCAGCATGACAAATCATTGCTAGATTACTGAATGTAAGTACATTATTTACCTTCAGAGGTGAATGTATCAAACCAGTTGCTGTGATAGAAGTGTTTTGTTGTTGTGCACTCTCCTCAAACAATAGCATGGTATGTTTCACTGTAATAACTACTGTAAATTGGACAATGCAGTTAGATTAACAAGAATGTAAGCTTTCTGCCCATATAAGACATGTCTATATCCGGGAAAGTTTGCTGTTACTTACAACATCATTCTAATCACATTAGTGCACGTTAGCAACAACCGTTTAGGGACACCGATCCCGTAGAGTTAAAAAAAAGGTAAGGATGCCACCCAGTGTTCTCACTATCGCCACCTATCTTTGATAAACACAGATATTAAACTGTTTTCTAAAAATGTTGTCACCCCCGCTCAACACGGACCAAAATTGATCCGCACGGACCTCGGTCGACTGTTACATATCTTAGATGCTTCATCAGAAACAACTGTATTATCTCTCCATGCAGAAACAACTTTTGATAGATTAGAATAGTTATATCTCTGGTCTGTCTTGGAACATATGGGAATTGGCTCCAATTTGATTAAAATGATTAAAATGCTATATGCCAATCCCTCAGCTATAGTAATAACAGGAAATATCTGCTCCATCCAGAATCACAAGAGTCTGCAGACAAGGCGATCCAATTTCACCCTTGCTATTTTTATTATATATGGAACACCTGGCCCAGGCAATTCGTCAATCAAAGGAAATAACACACATTCCCCTCAAATCAATTGATCACTTCATCTCATTATATGCAGATTATATTTTACTATATCTAGACTAGTGGTCACCAACAGGTCGATCGCGATCGCTGGTTGATCTCCAAGGCATTCCTAGTAGGTTAAACATTTCTGCAAAAAATTGATAAAGGCTGCATTCCAAACACTTAACAGACACACCCTCTCCCCTCAGCCCTCAAATTAAGTGGACATTTCTGATGATGTTTCATGATGTCTGACGAGTTTACACTTGCAGGGCGAGGGGCGAGGGAGGAAGGAATTCAGGGGACCGCCCCTGCCCTGAAATTCGTCACTCGGTAATTGGGGGTGCTTTATATGCGCTACAGTCAATTATGATTGCATGCCTACTTATATTAACTATATAATTATTAACTTCTTGCTCCTACTTGAGACGCAGATGTCTCAAGTAGACACCTGGAAATGCAAATGCGCTACGCTAAATGCTAAATGTACTCGTTAAAACTCAAACCTTTATCAAAATTCACATGCAGGGTATTGAATTAAAGCTACACTCGTTGTGAACCTAGCCAACAAGTCAGATTTTTAAAATGCTTTTCGGTGAAAGCATGAGAAGCTATTATCTGATAGCATGCAACACCCCAAAATGCCTGAATGCGACGTAAACAAAGACTTTGCTTATCCGGCGCTACACAAAACGCAGAAATAAAATATAAAACATTCATTACCTTTGACGAGCTTCTTTCTTGGCACTCCTATATGCCCCATAAACATCACTATTGGGTCTTTTTTTCGTTTAAATCGGTCCATATATACCCAAAATAGCTTTCTATGGAAGCTGTGTCATTCAGAAAAAAACATTGTTTTTAAACGCTGCGTCATTTTTTAAAATTAAAAAAGTCGACGATAAACTTTCACAAAACACTTCGAAATACTTTTGTAATCCAACTTTAGGTATTAGTAAACGTTTATAATCTATCAAAATGATTACAGGGCGATGTATATTCAATAGCTCCTCGTCTGCAAATCAATGGCTGCCAATGTGCAATTTCAAAACATCCTGGTGGAGACCGGAAGAAACGGAATCCTGTTAGTTGGATTTCCCTAGAAAAAACTCATTGAAAATGACGACAATGGCGACATCGTGTGGAATCTGTATGAATTGCATGCAGGTCGATAATAAATTTTGTGCCCTTTTAACAAGTCATGAAAGTGACTTATGGAAATTATTTTTAGCTTTCAGAGAGCAGTTTTTCTTGCGTTTTTCAATGAAACACACGATCTGTTATAGTCACAGCCGTGATTTAACCAGTTTTAGAAACTTCAGAGTGTTTTCTATCCACACATACTAATCATATGCATATACTATATTCCTGGCATGAGTAGCAGGACGCTGAAAAGTTGCGCGATTTTTAACAGAATGTTTGAAAAAGGAAGGGGTAGACTTAAGAGGTTTTTAATATACGCCTACTGTATGATAGATAGCAAATTAGTTAGCTTACTAACATTAGCCTGCCTAGCTGGAACTTCTGAAGAAGGGAAATGTTCTATTTCTACAATTTCCAAAAGCTAACCAAACAAAAACACCATTACCTTTGCGAGACGTGTTTGTGGATGAGTAGCACAATTTCAAACTTATTTACATTCATTTTTACTTATACTTATACGTTGACTTCTCCATATTGACCTTGAGGTTTTAAGTTTTGAATGTACAATCATCGCATATTGAATTATGGGGTGTTTCAGGCCCTGAAGTGAACATATGTCACACCCTGATCAGTTTCACCTGTCCTTGTTATTATCTCCGCCCCCTCCAGGTGTCGCTTGTTTTCCCCAGTGTATTTCCCTGTGTTTCCTGTCTCTCTGTGCCAGTTTGTCTTGTATGTTCCAAGTCAACCAGTATGTTTTTCCCATGCTCCTGCCTGTTCTATTCTCTTTTACTAGTCCTCCCGGTTTTGACCCTTGCCTGTTTTCTGGACTCTAACACGGTGAGACGTCTCCTGGGTGTTTGACCATGGGGCAGGGGTTTCCAGTACCTGGTTGACTGGGGGGGTTATGGCCCGGAGGAGAGGTGCTGGGTTCCAGCTAGAGACATCCTGGATTCAGCCCTCATCACCAACTTCCACCGCCGACACCCCGGTCAACCAGGTGGCGTCCTACCATGCTCCTGCCGTTTCTATTCTCTTTTACTAGTCCTCTCGGTTTTGACCCTTGCCTGTTTTCTGGACTGTACCCGCCTGCCTGACCATTCTGCCTGCCCTGACCTCGAGCCTGCCTCCCATGCTGTTCCTCCTGGACTCTGAACTGGTTTTGACATTTTGCTGTCCATGACCCTTCTCTTGCCTACTTCTTTTGGACTAATAAATATCAAAGACTCAAACCATCTGCCTCCCGTGTCTGCATCTGGGTCTCTGACTGACGAGCAACCCTAGTTGCTAGGGGGGTTGGATGGAGAGATGTTGGCTGGGTGGGGTTGGGGGCGGAGTCCCACTTATTTTTTGTTACCTTTTTCTGTTATTAATACTTAAACTCTGTATATATTACTTCACGTTTTTTGTTGTTGAGTGGCAGCCTATGGGTACATGTTTTCTAAACTTAAACATTTACATGGATAATGTATCTGTATTCCACCCCACCCCCCCCCCCCCCCCTCAAAAAATGACAAAACAAATCAAACTTGGTCATAAAAAAGAACAGGAACTTCACTTGATGATAGATTGAAACAAAACAATTAGGCAACAACAAATTCAATCCCTTTTAGACAACTTCCTGGACAAAACGTTCCGCTGTAATAGTGAAGGTGTAAACTTGGCAGTAGAAAATCTAAACAGTATATGTGACCTCTCGGCTTCCCTATAAAATCTAAAAATGTCAAACAAATAACTGAAGAAAGTTAACAACAATGACAAATGGTTCAATGAAGAATGTTAAATCCTAAGAAAGAAATTGAGAAACCTATCCAACCAAAAACATAGAGACTCAGAAAACATAGAGACCCAATAACTACCGTGGGATATGCGTCAACAGCAACCTTGGGAAAATCATCTGCATTATCATTAACAGCAGACTTGTACATTTCCTCAGTGAAAACAATGTACTGATGTACTGACAATGTACTGACTGTAATGCACGTATTCACCCTGCGCACCACAATTGGCAAACAAACAAACCAAAACAAAGGCAAAGTCTTCTCATGCTTTATTGATTTCAAAAAAGCCTTTGACTCAATTTGGCATGAGGGTCTGTATGCAAAAAAAAAAAAAAAATTCTTTCCACAGGGCCATGGGGTGAGACAGGGATGCAGCTTAAGCCACACCCTCTTCAACATATATATCAACGAATTTGCGAGTGCACTAGAACAGTCCGCAGCACCCGGCCTCACCCTACTAGAATCTGATATCAAATGTCTACTGTTTGCTGATGATATGGTGCTTCTGTCACCAACCAAGGAGGGCCTACAGCAGCACCTAGAAAAGAGCTGTTAAAATTCTTCAACCACCTAAAAGGAAGCAATTGAAGCTGTAGATGAGTCCCCTAAGCAAGCTGGTCCTGTGGCTCTGTTCACAAACACAAACAGACCCCACAGAGCCCCAGAACAGCAACACAATTGGACCCAACCAAATCATGAGAAAACAAAAAGAGAATTATTTCCAATGTGTCAAGTAATTAACAAAAACCAGAGCAAACTAGAATGCTATTTGGCCCTAAACAGAGAGCACACAGTGGCAGAATACCTGACTACTGTGACTGACCCAAACTTAAGGAAAGCTTTGACTATGTACAGACTCAGTGAGCATAGCCTTGCTATTGAGAAAGGCCGCTGTAGGCAGACCTGGCTCTCAAGAGAAGACAGGTTATGTGCACGCTGCCCACAAAATGAGGTGGAAACTGAGCTGCACTTCCTAACCTCCTGCCAAATGCATGACCATATTAGAGAGACATATTTCCCTCAGATTACACAGATCCACAAAGAATTAAAAAACAAACCCGATTTTGATAAACTCCCATATCTACTGGGTGAAATACCACAGTGTACCATCACAGCAGCAATATTTGTGACTTGTTGCCACAAGAAAAGGTCAACCAGTGAAGAACAAACACCAATGTAAATACAACCCATATTTATGCTTATTTATTTTCCCTTTTGTATTTTAACCATTTGCACATTGCTACAACTCTGTATATAGACATAATATGACATTTGAAATGTCTTTATTCTTTTGGAACTTCTGTGAGTGTAATGTTCACTGTTCATTTGTTATTGTTTATTTCACTTTTGTTTGATCTACCTCACTTGCTTTGGCAATGTTAACATGTTTCCCATGCCAATAAAGCCCTTGAATTGAATTTAATTGAGAGAGAGATTCTACAAGTATGGGTAGCTGAAGCCCAATATGGCGTGTGGGTGTGTCGAAAGGAGTGCACACTTACAAAAAAAAATAAAGGGTTCTTCGGTTTATCTCCATTTTTATTTATTTGAATTTGATTTATTTCACCTTTATTTCACCGATCTGGCCAAGATAAAGCGTAGCAATTCGACACATACAACAACACAGAGTTACACATGGAATAAACAAAACATACAGTCAATAATACAGTAGAACAAAATAAAACAGAAAGTCTATATACAGTGAGTGCAAATGAGGTAAGATAAGGGAGTCAAGGCAATAAATAGGCCATGGTGGCGAAGTAATTACAATATAGAAATTAAACACTGGAATGGTAGATCGGCAGAAGATGAATGTGCAGGTAGAGATACTGGGGTGCAAAGGAGCAAAATAAATAAATAAATACCAGTATGGGGATGAGGTAGGTAGATAGATGGGCTGTTTACAGATAGGCTAAGTACAGGTGCAGTGATCTGTATGTATGTTCTGACAGCTGGTGCTTAAAGCTAGTGAGGGAGATGTGAGTCTCCAGCTTCAGAAATTTTTGCAATTCGTTCCAGTCATGGGCAGCAGAGAACTGGAAGGAAAGACAACCAAAGGAGGAATTGGCTTTGGGGGTGACCAGTGAGATATACCTGCTGGAGCGCGTGCTACGAGTGGGTGCTGCTATGGTGACCAGTGAGCTGAGATAAGGCAGGGCTTTACCTAGCAGGGTCTTGTAGATAACCTGTAGTCAGTGGGTTCGGCGACGAGTATGAAGCAAGGGCCAACCAACGAGAGCGTACAGGTCGCAATGGTGGGTAGTGTATGGGGTTTTGGTGACAAAACGGATGGCACTGTGATAGACTGCATCCAGTTTGTTGAGTAGAGTGTTGGGGGCTATTTTATAGATGACATCACCGAAGTCGAGGATCGGTAGGATGGTCAGTTTTACAAAGGTATGTTTGGCAGCATGAGTGAAGGATGCTTTGTTGCGATATAGGAAGCCGATTCTAGATTTAATTTTGGATTGGAGATGCTTAATGTAAGTCTGGAAGGAGAGTTCACAGTCTAACCAGACACCCAGGTATTTGTAGTTGTCCACGTATTCTAAGTCAGAGCCGTCCAGAGTAGTGATGCTGGACGGGCGAGCAGGTGCGGGCAGTGATCGATTGAACATTTAGTTTTACTTGCGTTTAAGAGCAGTTGGAGGCTACGGAAGGAGAGTTGTATGGCATTGAGGCTCGTCTGGAGGTTAGTTAACACAGTGTCCAAGGAAGGGCCAGAAGTATACAGAATGGTGCCGTCTGCGTAGAGGTGGATCAGAGAATCACCAGCAGCAAGAGCAACATCATTGATGTATACAGAAAATAATAGGATAACTGTTTTGGTGCTAGGTAGAACCCTTTGTAGAGGGTAGATGGTTCTACCAAGAACCCTTTTATCACCTAAAGGTTTTTCCTAATAACTCTCTATGAACGGTTCTACCAAGAACCCTCTATGAACGGTTCTACCAATAACCCTTTTTATCTTTTAAAGGTTATTCTTAGAACCCTCTATGAACGGTTCTACCAAGAACCCTTTTTATCTTTTAAAGGTTATTCTTAGAACCCTCTATGAACGGTTCCACCAGCCTTATTAGCCTTTTAAATGAAAGTCTTTATGACTACATACTGTATATCAAAAGGCCTTTCTTTGAGGGCCTAATTATACCCTAACAATGGTGTTAGGAAACTCCTGGTTTACAGGCCACATCAGGCCTGCAAATCACATTATGCACATTTGCAAAGTGATGTGTACTTCCTATTGGAATCCAGCCAGAGTGAGGATATCCAGCAATTAGAACTTTTAATCACCCGCAGCCTGAATTCAGAATGGGAAGATGGATAAATGAGACTATCTAAACCAGGGGCATCAAACTCATTCCTTGGAGGGCTTAGTGTCTGCTGTTGGTTTTTGTGTTTTCCTTTCAATTGAGACCTAGACAACCATTTGAGGGGAGTTCCTTAGTAATTTGTGACCTTAATTCATCAATCAAGTATAATATAACGCTCGTCCTCTTCTTCTGACGAGGAGTCGCAAGCATCGGACCAAAGGGCAGCGTGGTACGTGTTCATGACGATATTTATTCAACTCAGAACACTAAAACAAAAATAACAACGAGAATGATACGAAACGAAACAGTCCTGTCTGGTGACATACACAAAGACAGAAAATAAACACCCACGAAACACAAGTGGGAAAAGGCTACCTAAGTATGATTCTCAATCAGAGACAACTAACGACACCTGCCTCTGATTGAGAACCATACCAGACCAAACGCAAAAACACAACATAGAAAACGGAACATTGACAACCCACCCAACTCACGCCCTGACCAAACTAAAACAAAGACATAACAAAGGAACTAAGGACAGAACGTGACATACAAGGGAGGAGCGAAAACCCGCTGACACTTGGCCCTCCGTGGCATGAGTTTGACACATGTGATCCAAACCATCTAACCTGGAAGCGAATGTCAAGGGTGACAGTCACATATACAACGCATACTGGCAAATGTACAAACTCATACTACTCAACGATGCACCAAAAAAAGAGCCTATTAGTTTCCTCAAAAGCAAACAAAGAACAGCTCCATAATCATATAAATCAAATACACTACACACATCATCAGTTCAACAGTGTTGAATACTGTTCATCTTTAAAAAGGCTTCGTCTAAAATCTACTGACCGGAGGCAGCGGAGGAAAAAAACACTATTTAAAAAATTAGAACCACCAATTAGCATCATGTATTGACCTTCACTAAACACATCATCATACTTAAAATAAAAAAATAAAAAAACAATCGTCAGTTTTATAACTGAACATTTACAGTTATTTGTGGAAAAATAAAATACAACTCCAAACTCTCACGGTACGGTAATTGCTTGGTGAAAAAACAAAAACAATGTTCAATCAAGACCGTCTAACATATAGCAGAATGCTTTCGACACACCCACTCCTTTCCTTTCGACACACCCACTCCTTTCCTTTCGACACACTTACTCCTTTCCTTTCGACACATCCACTCCTTTTACTTTCAACACATCTACTCCTTTCCTTTCGACACACCCACTCCTTTCCTTTCGACACACCCACTCCTTTCCTTTCGACACACCCACTCCTTTCCTTTCGACACACCCACTCCTTTCCTTTCGACACATCTACTCCTTTCCTTTCGACACATCTACTCCTTTCCTTTCGACACACCCACTCCTTTCCTTTCGACACATCCACTCCTTTCCTTTCGACACACCCACTCCTTTCCTTTCGACACATCTCACACCCACTCCTTTCCTTTCGACACACTTACTCCTTTCCTTTCGACACACCCACTCCTTTCCTTTCGACACACCCACTCCTTTCCTTTCGACAAACCTACTCCTTTCCTTTCGACACATCCACTCCTTTCCTTTCGGCACATCTACTTCTTTCCTTTCGACACCCACTCCTTTCCTTTCGACACATCCACTCCTTTCCTTTCGACACACCCACTCCTTTCCTTTCGACACACCCACTCCTTTCCTTTCGACACCTACTCCTTTCCTTTCGACACACCCACTCCTTTCCTTTCGACACATCCACTCCTTTCCTTTCGACACACCCACTCCTTTCCTTTCGACACACCTACTCCTTTCCTTTCGACACATCCACTCCTTTCCTTTCGACACACCCACTCCTTTCCTTTCGACACATCCACTCCTTTCCTTTCGACACACCCACTCCTTTCCTTTCGACACACCCACTCCTTTCCTTTCGACACACCCACTCCTTTCCTTTCGACACACCCACTCCTTTCCTTTCGACACATCCACTCCTTTCCTTTCGACACACCCACTCCTTTCCTTTCGACACACCTACTCCTTTCCTTTCGACACATCCACTCCTTTCCTTTCGACACACCCACTCCTTTCCTTTCGACACACCCACTCCTTTCCTTTCGACACACCCACTCCTTTCCTTTCGACACATCCACTCCTTTCCTTTCACACACACCTTTCCTTTCGACCCACTCCTTTCCTTTCGACACACCCACTCCTTTCCTTTCGACACACCCACTCCTTTCCTTTCGACACACCCACTCCTTTCCTTTCGACACACCCAGTCCTTTCCTTTCGACACGCCTACTCCTTTCCTTTCGACACACCCAGTCCTTTCCTTTCGACACGCCTACTCTTTTCTACTCCTTTCCACTCATTTCCTTTCGACACACCCACTCGAACATACTCCAATCACCATATTAGGCTGCAGCTGCCCCCTTCTCCCCCCTCCTATTTGGCCCACTTCTCAGTGTTGTTCAGGCAGAGTGTGGAAGGGTCTGTCTGAGACCACACACACACACACACACACACACACACACACACACACACACACACACACACACACACACACACACGCACACACACACACACACAGAGAGAGAGGAGGATCCCAGGAGATGGACCAAGGCCAAACAAACAGATGGTTTTGAATCAGATCCCTTTGTTTACGGTCGTCTCTGTGTTAAGTCTACTATGACAGACATGCTTGAAGAGTTACAGTACAGAAACCACTGAATCCCCAACTCTTTCCCTCTGTCCATCCTTCCATCACTCTCTCTCCTTCCCTCCTTCCCTCTCTCTGTCTTTTACTGCCAGGAAAAGTAAATCACAGTATGACTTCAGGTCTGGAACTCGTTTTGGCTCAGACACGCTGGGCAGCTGCTCCCCGGCTGCCTCTTGCCTTGCACATTTTTTACGAGCATAAAGGAAACCAGCAGTTGTAGTGGCTCTACTTCTCAACACTCAGTAGTTCAGCACACAGCTATTGTTGATTGTCCAATTGTTGTCCACTATCATGGATACTTATAATTTTTTTTACAATGTTACAACACGGCTTGGCACTGGTAGGGATGACATCATGGCGTTGGAATTCCCAATTGACATGACAAAACAGACAAAGATGCACGTAAACATACACACACACACATACTGAACACACACACACACACACACACACACACAATCAATAACTGTGAGATTGACTTATACTGGCTTCTCAGGGAAAGGAATTGAAATGCCCTAGCCAATGATTTCACATTCTGATCTACCATCTACGTTGCCACTATAAACACCCCTCCCTCCCCAAGAACGGTCTGAAATCAAATCTGTACAAATACCTAAATCAAGTACAGTCGTACAGAAACTAAATACATTTTTTGGGGACATTTCCCTAAGCCTGAACATAGCAAACAGGTCGGTTAATGATTTATTATGTCTACGAGCTCTATTGTACAGGAGTTGATCCAAGGTATTTTAGCTGTTGTTGTTCACTCACGTTACCAGAGCAGCATCAGTGAAGCTTCCAACAGTGACCAGAGTGCCCCACCTGGTGGCCAGAATATACTTTTATCTTAGTCTGGGTGTATTACAGACAGGGGGAGCCATTGGTTAACAATCCTCTCCCTGTTCCTCAGAGGATAGCAAGGCTGAGGCGCCACGTGTCATCAACGTCATCCTGCCCGATCAGCGACATAATTTCCTGCTGCCCCTTGGCTACATCCTGACGACGCTCCTCCTCCTGGCCTTCATTGTGCTCATCATCATCATCGTTACCCAGCGACGCAAGACCAAAGGTCTGAGCTCCTGTACTTTTAGACCTGACTAACTAACTTTGGATCTGTGTCTGTCAGCTTTCTCTCTCTCTCTGTCAGTGAGTCTGAGTCAGCCTGTCTTCATCTTTACTGTGTTGTTGTGTTTCAGCGGTGGAGTTTTACCCACAGACATCTATGAGGTGAGAAACTTGGACACACACATGCATACGCTCGCTTGCTCACTCACTCACTGACTCACTCACTGACACACTCACTCCTCTCTCTGTGATAGATCCAACAGGGGTGACATGCCCACCAATGAGTTTGAGATGGACGTTCCTGAAGTCAAGACGTGCAACCAGGAGGAGAATAAACTAGGTGTGTGTGTGTGTGTGTGTGTGTGTGTGTATGTGTGTGTGTATTCACTCCACTCTCTTCTGTTTCTCAGACTACAAAAACAACTTGCTGAGGGAGAAGGTTCAAATGTCCACCCTGCCCAAAGTCATCGACCTGGACAAAGGTAACAAACACACACACACACACTTAAACCCTCCATGTCTCTCATCCATATGAAGTATGCAGGGCCGGGTATGCAGGGCCGGCTCTAGCCTTTCTTTCTTTTTCTTTTATTTTTTCATAACACACTTTATGCAATTCTACTCATTTTGCCATGGGGCAGATAATTATTTTAGCAGTTTGAAAGCAAATTTCCTGCAATTCTACACATTTTTCCATGACTTATGCCATGTTCATGATATCTGATTGAGTGTGACTAACAAGATCAATGGGGGCCCCCTGGAGGTCAGGGCCCCTGAGCACGTGCCCTGCATGCGCTCGGTATTCGGCCATGATTACCACAAGTTTAGATAACTGGCGAGACTAATTTACCAATGTAAAAATTGTTAGCTGACATGGCTAATATAGTGACTCTTAGTTACTGACAAAACAAAGGGAAAACTGATGATGCACAACACATTTTCTAACTTACACAACAGTACATTTTGAGGTTTTTTAAATACACTGAGTGTACAAAACATTAAGAACACCTTCCAACAAAAATATTTATTTAACCCGTCTCCTCCCCTAAATCTATACCATTTATTTTTTTTAAAAATATTTTTAAATTTTACCCCCAAATTTTCTCCCCAATTGTTTAGTAGCTACTATCTTGTCTCATCGCTCGGGAGAGACGAAGGTTGAAAGTCATGCATCCTCCGATACACAACCCAACCAAGCCGCACTGGTTCTTAACACAGCGCCATCCAACCCGGAAGCCAACCGCACCAATGTGTCGGAGGAAACACCTGGCAACCTTGGTTAGCGCGCACTTCGCCCGGCCCGCCATAGGAGTCGCTGGTGCGCGATGAGACAAGGATTTCCCTACCGGCCAAACCCTCCCTAACCCGGACGACGCTAGGCCAATTGTGCGTCGCCCCACGGACCTCCCGGTCGCGGCCGGTTACGACAGAGCCTGGGTGCGAACCCAGAGTCTCTGGTGGCACAGCTGGCACTGCGCCACCCGGGAGGCCCTTAAATCTATACCATTTTGATGTGAATAGAACAAGTGACATCAATAAGGGATCACAGCTTTCACCTGGATTCACTTGGTCAGTCTATGTCATGGAAAGAGTAGGTGTTCTTAATGTTTTGTACACTCAGCACAAAATATTACATTCAATTTACTATATATATATATATATATATATATATATATATATATATATATATATATGAATATATGTATATATATATATATGTGTGTTTATTTATTTATCACAATAGTCTCTCTCTCTCTCTCTTTCAGAGATGGAGAAGGTGTATTGGAAATGAGAGGGGAGTCAGCTTGCCGCTGGCTGGTCCAGAGGCAGACGCTACAGACACAGGTTGCATTCCAAACCAACCCCTAGGCCCTCAGCTACTGGTGTTTCAGTGTACTGTAGGGATGTCCACTCTACTCCACTAGACCAACCCCTAGGCCCTCTGCTACTGTTGTTTCAGTGTACTGTAGGGATGTCCACTCTCCTCCACTAGTCCCACCTCTACATTCCACCTCAAGTTAGACCCTTCACTCACATTTGATAACCACAATGGGATTGTAAATCTTACTGTATGCTTCACAGGTGAAACAGTTTGAGCATATATTATGACAACATGTTGTGACGTTTTTGTTCGTTTTGATGTTCGGCAGGTTCATGCACACAAAACATTTTCTTGAGGCAAGTCAAAGTTCGGTAGTCGAAGTCTACACCCTTTTTGTCGGTGATTGGTCAACTGTACTACTCCTAGTAGGAATGGGAACTATTGAAGGGATTCTTGAAAGAAGTGTTTGTTGTCATTTTTTCACGCGACTAAGACCTCCTCGTCCAAAACGCCAATTTATTACAGATTTCTGGATTTATCTTCGATTAATTCTGACTATTTTGAGGAAGTGTATACTGGCTATGTTGTTGCTTCGGCGTCTCGTGTTTTTTTCTTGTTTTTCAAGCGAAGGTCTTTTAAGGGAGTATGTGAGGTACAGATGTTTGCTTAACTTAGCCGAGTTCTGCTAGGAGCAAAGCGAACCTAGTACGTGGGCGCCTTTAAACAGTTAAACAGCAATACTATTACCTTCTTATTGTTACATTTATGTCATTGGTTGCAAAAACTGCTGTTGTGGGAAGGTATTTATTTACAAAGATGCACAGGGTTTAAATGACAGGGTTACCGAAGCCCAGAGTTTTTCCCAAGTTAGGTTAGATGGTTAGGGTAACTCCAGTCCCTATGAGGCAGGTACCTGTGTTCTCTCAGCACCACTGAACCCTCTAGAGGGGAGTGAAGACCATGACTTCTTCAGACAGCATTACACGCTACAGATATAAGTTATCCTTAGACACAGACCTAGGATCAACGTACAATCCCAACATTAACCATTAAGAGGGAACAATGCATAACTGGCCATAGATCTGTTGTCTACGGGCAACTTGATCCTACTCCGCTTCACATTCGCAACTACAGTATATACAGTAATTGTTAATAAAAACCTATTGTGAGTGATCATACTGCCATCACATGACTATATTGGTGTATTGTACAGTCACCTTTTGACTGACTAGGTCGTCATTGTGAAATATAACTAGTTTTCAATGACTTACCTGGCTAAACAGAATAAAATAAAGTGATACAAGTGTAATTTTCTAATAAATAAGCCATTGCATTGCACATTATGAACTGTTTGTATTTGTGTACTCTGATGCTTTATGTTACCATTGTATTGTATCGTTAATGGACTGAATCCCTTATATCCGTTAAGTTGACACTTTCCTGTATCATGTCTCCTTGTCTGCATAACAAATAGCTTATTGGGACAATAAAGATCTACTCTACCCAACTCTACTTTCTGTCTAGACTTTCCTCTGTCAACAGTCCTTCCATCTTATTGCAACAGAGACATTTTATGTTAAAATACTCACATTATTCTTTGCTCTCCTTGTTTGTTTGATGTAAATACACTTGTTCATGAATTCTACAAACAAAGCATGCCTGAAAAAAAAACACTCAACTGGCTCTGTAGTGCAAATGAAACCACATGCATTACAGCTGTGGAGAGGCACATCCATTCGTATTTATGAGAGGTATTGACATGTTGAATGCACCAAGCTTTCTGTTTGAACTACTGGCGCTCAGCTTGGACACCCATGCATACTCCACAAGACATGCCACAAGAGGTCTTCCATAGTCAGAACAGACTATAGAAGGCGCACAGTATTAAATAGAGCCATGACTACATGGAACTCTATTCCACATCAAGTAAGTTATGCAAGCAGTAAAATTTTATTTAAAAAAACATAAAAAAACACCTTTTGGAACAGCGGGGACTATGAAGCAACACAAACATAGGCACAGACACATGCATACACACCCACACAATAGCATACGCACTATACACACATGTACACATGGATTTTGTACTGTATATACAGTGCCTTGCGAAAGTATTCGGCCCCCTTGAACTTTGCGACTTTTTGCCACATTTCAGGCTTCAAACATAAAGATATAAAACTGTATTTTTTTGTGAAGAATCAACAACAAGTGGGACACAATCATGAAGTGGAACGACATTTATTGGATATTTCAAACTTTTTTAACAAATCAAAAACTGAAAAATTGGGCGTGCAAAATTATTCAGCCCCTTTACTTTCAGTGCAGCAAACTCTCTCCAGAAGTTCAGTGAGGATCTCTGAATGATCCAATGTTGACCTAAATGACTAATGATGATAAATACAATCCAAATGTGTTTAATCAAGTCTCCGTATAAATGCACCTGCACTGTGATAGTCTCAGAGGTCCGTTAAAAGCGCAGAGAGCATCATGAAGAACAAGGAACACACCAGGCAGGTCCGAGATACTGTTGTGAAGAAGTTTAAAGCCGGATTTGGATACAAAAAGATTTCCCAAGCTTTAAACATCCCAAGGAGCACTGTGCAAGCGATAATATTGAAATGGAAGGAGTATCAGACCACTGCAAATCTACCAAGACCTGGCCGTCCCTCTAAACTTTCAGCTCATACAAGGAGAAGACTGATCAGAGATGCAGCCAAGAGGCCCATGATCACTCTGGATGAACTGCAGAGATCTACAGCTGAGGTGGGAGACTCTGTCCATAGGACAACAATCAGTCGTATATTGCACAAATCTGGCCTTTATGGAAGAGTGGGAAGAAAGCCATTTCTTAAAGATATCCATAAAAAGTGTTGTTTAAAGTTTGCCACAAGCCACCTGGGAGACACACCAAACATGTGGAAGAAGGTGCTCTGGTCAGATGAAACCAAAATGGAACTTTTTGGCAACAATGCAAAACGTTATGTTTGGCGTAAAAGCAACACAGCTGAACACACCATCCCCACTGTCAAACATGGTGGTGGCAGCATCATGGTTTGGGCCTGCTTTTCTTCAGCAGGGACAGGGAAGATGGTTAAAATTGATGGGAAGATGGATGGAGCCAAATACAGGACCATTCTGGAAGAAAACCTGATGGAGTCTGCAAAAGACCTGAGACTGGGACGGAGATTTGTCTTCCAACAAGACAATGATCCAAAACATAAAGCAAAATCTACAATGGAATGGTTCAAAAATAAACATATCCAGGTGTTAGAATGGCCAAGTCAAAGTCCAGACCTGAATCCAATCGAGAATCTGTGGAAAGAACTGAAAACTGCTGTTCACAAATGCTCTCCATCCAACCTCACTGAGCTCGAGCTGTTTTGCAAGGAGGAATGGGAAAAAATGTCAGTCTCTCGATGTGCAAAACTGATAGAGACATACCCCAAGCGACTTACAGCTGTAATCGCAGCAAAAGGTGGCGCTACAAAGTATTAACTTAAGGGGGCTGAATAATTTTGCACGCCCAATTTTTCAGTTTTTTATTTGTTAAAAAAGTTTGAAATATCCAATAAATGTCGTTCCACTTCATGATTGTGTCCCACTTGTTGTTGATTCTTCACAAAAAAATACAGTTTTATATCTTTATGTTTGAAGCCTGAAATGTGGCAATAGGTCGCAAAGTTCAAGGGGGCCGAATACTTTCACAAGGCACTGTATGTGGTAGTGGTGGAGTAGGGGCCTGAGGTCACAGTCTGTGAATGTATTGTAATGTTTTTAAAATGGTATAAACTGCCTTAATTTTGCTGGACCCCAGGAAGAGTAGGTGCTACCTTGACAGGAACTAATGGACCCCAGGAAGAGTAGGTGCTGCCTTGACAGGAACTAATGGACCCCAGGAAGAGTAGGTGCTGCCTTGGCAAGAAATAATGGACCCAGGAAGAGTAGGTGCTGTCTTAGCAGGAACTAATTGAACTCATTAAGAGTAGGTGCTGCCTTGGCAGGAACTAATGGAACACAGGAAGAGTAGGTGCTGCCTTGGCAAGAAATAATGGGCCCAGGAAGAGTAGGTGCTGTCTTAGCAGGAACTAATTGAACTCATTAAGAGTAGGTGCTGCCTTGGAAGGAACTAATTGACCTCATAAAGAGTAGGTGCTGCCTTGGCAGGAACTAATTAACCTCAGGAAGAGTAGGTGCTGCCTTGGCAGGAACTAATTAACCTCATAAAGAGTAGGTGCTGCCTTGGCAGGAACTAATTAACCTCAGGAAGAGTAGGTGCTGCCTTGGCAGGAACTAATTAACCTCAGGAAGAGTAGGTGCTCCCTTGGCAGGAACTAATTAACCTCAGGAAGAGTAGGTGCTGCCTTGGCAGGAACTAATTAACCTCAGGAAGAGTAGGTGCTGCCTTGGCAGGAACTAATGGACCACAGGAAGAGTAGGTGCTGCCTTGGCAAGAAATAATGGACCCCAGGAAGAGTAGGTGCTGCCTTGGCAGGAACTAATTAACCTCAGTAAGAGTAGGTGCTGCTTTGGCAGGAACTAATTAACCTCAGGAAGAGTAGGTGCTGCCTTGGCAGGAACTAATTAACCTCAGGAAGAGTAGGTGCTCCCTTGGCAGGAACTAATTAACCTCAGGAAGAGTAGGTGCTGCCTTGGCAGGAACTAATTAACCTCAGGAAGAGTAGGTGCTGCCTTGGCAGGAACTAATGGACCACAGGAAGAGTAGGTGCTGCCTTGGCAAGAAATAATGGACCCCAGGAAGAGTAGGTGCTGCCTTGGCAGGAACTAATTAACCTCAGTAAGAGTAGGTGCTGCCTTGGCAGGAACTAATTAACCACAGGGAGAGTAGGTGCTGCCTTGGCAGGAACTAATTAACCTCAGGAAGAGTAGGTGCTGCCTTGGCAGGAACTAATTAACCTCATAAAGAGTAGGTGCTGCCTTGGCAGGAACTAATTAACCTCAGGAAGAGTAGGTGCTGCCTTGGCAGGAACTAATTAACCTCATAAAGAGTAGGTGCTGCCTTGGCAGGAACTAATTAACCTCAGGAAGAGTAGGTGCTGCCTTGGCAGGAACTAATGGGGATCCATAATAAATATAAATACAAATAAATCCTCAAACCAATTTTAAGATTCATACAGATTTGATTGGTGCACGTAGCACATCTATCACAATATTAACAAGATACAGGGGAAAAATAGATGTTCTTTATTCAGAATTCCCTTCAGTGTTTAACTGAGTGTTTTGCTTTGGGAGAAACTGAGTGTAAATTTACCATGGCAGACAGTTGTATGAATGACTCCCCTTTATAGCTGCTGTAGCAGTCAGTGACGCACTCTGGGTTCCATGGCCAATGAAGTGATAGTGTTTCTGCCTAACAAGGTGAGATATTCTGCCTTTAAATCCCAACCCATTTACTAGAGGTGCAGCCCTGCCGGTGGTATGTGATGCATAAATGTATATACACACATGCACACAAACACACATCAATTAGAGTTTACAGGAGACGTGGCACGGAAGTGCTCTGCAGAGTGAAGATGGTCTGAGCTGTGAATCACACACATCATTTACTGAAGCCTCTGAGGTGACACTGAGAGAGGGTGGGGGTGAGTGGGGGGGGGGGGGGGGGGGGCAAATAGAAAGAGGGAAATGGAATGAGAGGTAGAGGAAGAGTGAGAGGTGACAAAATAACAGACTAATGCACAGGCACATGACTAGGGTATAGATCAGGAAATCCTAATCCTAGTTCTGGGGACTTAGGTTGAGAGGGAGAGACGCATGGAACAGGCTATCTGTGTGTGTTTTGGTTTAGCTATCCTTGTGGGGATCAAGGATAGTAAAACAAGGAAAATTCGGACAGGTGGGGACATTTTGCCTGTCCCCACAAGGAAAAAGGCTATTTTAGGCTTGAGGGTTAGGTTTATGGTTACAATTGGGATTAGGGTTAGAATTATGGTTTGGGGTTAAGGTTAGGATTAGGTTTATGGAAAATTGGATTTTGAATGATAATTAATTGTTTGGTCCATAGAAGGATTGTAAAACAAACGAGTGTGTGAATGGGGAAGTGAATTCAGGGGCCATTTTGGGGTGTGAATCAGCAGTGGCAGTCACCGATGGACACTCACACCAACACATACAGTGGGGAGAACAAGTATTTGAAACACTGCCGATTTTGCATGTTTTCCTGCTTACAAAGCATGTCGAGGTCTGTAATTTGTATCATAGGTACACTTCAACTGTGAGAGACGGAATCTAAAACAAAAATCCAGAAAATCACATTGTATGATTTTTAAGTAATTAATTAGCATTTTATTGCATGACATAAGTATTTGATCACCGACCAACCAGTAAGAATTCCGGCTCTCACAGACCTGTTTGTTTTTCTTTAAGAATCCCTCCTGTTCTCCACTCATTACCTGTATTAACTGCACCTGTTTGACACCTGTCCACACACTCAATCAAACAGACTACAACCTCTCCACAATGGCCAAGACCAGAGAGCTGTGTAAGGACATCAGGGATAAAATTGTAGACCTGCACAAGGCTGGGATGGGCTACATGACAATAGGCAAGCAGCTTGGCGAGAAGGCATCAACTGTTAGCGCAATTATTTGAAAATGGAAGAAGTTCAAGATGACGGTCAATCACCCTCGGTCTGGGGCTCCATGCAAGATCTCACCTCGTGGGGTATCAATGATCATGAGGAAGGTGAGGGATCAGCCCAGAACTACACGGTAGGACCTGGTCAATGACCTGAAGAGAGCTGGGTCCACAGTCTCAAAGAAAACCATTAGTAACACACTACTCCGTCATGGATTAAAATCCTGCAGCGCACACAATGTCCCCCTGCTCAAGCCAGCGCATGTCCAGGCCCGTCTGAAGTTTGCCAATGACCATCTGGATGATCCAGAGGAGGAATGGGAGAAAGTCATGTGGTCTGATGAGACAGAAATAGAGCTTTTTGGTCTAAACTCCACTCGCCGTGTTTGGAGGAAGAAGAAGGATGAGTACAACCCCAAGAACACCATCCCAACCGTGAAGCATGGAGGTGGAAACATCATTCTTTGGGGATGCTTATCTGCAAAGGGGACAGGACGACTGCACCGTATTGAGGGGAGGATGGATGGGGCCATGTATCGCGAGATCTTGGCCAACAACCTTCTTCCCTCAGTAAGAGCATTGAAGATGGGTCGTGGCTGGGTCTTCCAGCATGACAACGACCCGAAACACACAGCCAGGGCAACTAAGGAGTGGCTCCGTAAGAAGCATCTCAAGGTCTTGAAGTGGCCTAGCCAGTCTCCAGACCTGAACCCAATAGAAAATCTTTGGAGGGAGCTGAAAGTCCATATTGCCCAGCGACAGCCCCGAAACCTGAAGGATCTGGAGAAGGTCTGTATGGAAGAGTGGGCCAAAATCCCTGCTGCAGTGTGTGCAAACCTGGTCAAGAACTACAGGAAACGTATCATCTTTGTAATTGCAAACACTCGGTGTACACTAACACATACACTCACACCAACACATATACACTCGGTGTACACTAACACATACACTCACACCAACACATATACACTCGGTGTACACTAACACATACACTCACATCAACACATATACACTCAGTGTACACTAACACATACACTCACACCTGCGCTGTGCAGATTTATTAGGGTGGCATCAGGACAAGCTGGTTAAATGTGTCACCCCTGACGCACGCTATGCCAAAAGAGGGAAGGAGAGAGGTAGATAGTGAAAAAGAAAGATGGAAATGAGAGGGAGAGAGGTTGGTTTATTGGGCCTCCCTGTCAGCCTCACCGACAGTACTGGGCAATATTTACAACTCAGGGCAGATGGATTGAGAGAAGATAGGAGAGAGGGAGGTATATAAGGCAGGGTATGGATCCAGAGCAAAGCACCTGATTGAGACCTGCAGGGATCCACAGAGAAAGAGAGAAAGAAGAAAACGTAACACAGAAACGGCCTCCTCTACAGTTGGTTCTGACACAGTGTTGCCACCAGCTTCAAACACAACAACAGACAAATATAGCTGCAGACTCTGTGTTGCAGTACAGACGGCTGGGAAACAGCTACCGGCAGACAGACAGGAGTGCAGCACCTGTAGGACAGTACAGACAGTAGACAGTACTACAGACAGTTTGGAGGCAGTACAGACGGTCCAGTACAGACATGCAGTGTAAGCGTTTCCTTTTGTGTGTTCTGCTGCTTACCGCCGCCGGACCCCTCCTCACACACCCTGTCTCACACTCTAACGAGATGTCCTACACCGGAACAGGTGAGTGGCACAAACATACAAGCACACACACACACACGTTATATCATGTTGTATATATATACATGTCATGTTAAGTCACGTTATGTCATGTTTTCGCATCTGTAGAGGAGGACCAGGTGGTGAGTCCAGAGGAGCTGTCCCTTTCTGACCACACCTACAGATTCCACAGTGCACCTGGCCTTGGCAGTGAGTGACATTGAGTGTCAGTTTGTACATCAAAATAGAGAGCGGGTCTATGGTGTCAGCCTTGTGTGAGCAGCACGATGTGAGGGCGGGTCTGATGGTCTTCTCTAAATGTGTGAGTCCGTATATGAGAGAGACAGAGAATGTAAACATATACCTAACCAGGTCTGTTTCCACTGGTCTATGTACAGATCTAAGATCAGCAGTGTTCAGCCCAGACCAGGCTGTGAGAGAGGTGAGAGATCAGTCCATCCAAAACAACCTAGCAATCTCATTGAACACAGGCACCTTTCACATACTAAGCATTCAGCAAAGTATCAAAGCTCTCCCCTCCTCAACTCTTGTTCCTTTCACTTACTCTCTCTACTACTTAATTTCTTTCTCTCGCTCTCTCTCAGGTGCTGTTGGAAACACCAGCTTTGAGCCCTCAACCTCATTTCCTGGGCAGCAGAAGAGAGTACAGAAAGAGAACCACCACCGAGTGCTTCTGGAAGTATTGTGTCTAGGAGTGACACACACACACACACACGATACATAGTATGTATTTATTCTGTTGTGTTCAGGCACAGCTCAGGTGTACATAGTGAAATAGTGAATATGAGTAATAAACATGACTGTGTAGTGTTGTATGTACAATAATGAATAAAACAGTATGTTTGGAGATCAGCTTGTGTTGATTGTGCCTCAGTGACAAATCTCTTGAGAACTCAGTGTCAGGACTGTGTATGTGATTGTGTGTTGATAGACGACCAGATAGAGACCTAGAGACTGTTGGACTAAAAGCTACCTTTGAAGGAAGATTAGCTAGGAAAGGTTTCCAAAAAAAAAGCCCAGAAAGTGAAGTCGTACTTTCTATGTACTCATATCAAGTTGTCACAACAACTCCCTCAATTCAAAACAAATTGCTATGTTTTGTATTCAGTTTTTTTCTTCTAAAATACATTGTTCTGTACTATACTTTTTTGTACAAAAAAACAGTACAAAACCTAGACAAACAGGACGCTTATAGAGAAGACACACACACCAAACATACAGAAGACACCAACATCAAGCCTTTATAACATTTAATTCAATAAAATGAGCCTGGCTGTGGTTGCAGCTTGTTAAGGTTAGGACAAGGAGTACTAGGGGAACCTTTGGCATCGTAGAGACACAATAAACAACAATCACAAAATTAGAAATTGAAAGGAGCAGAAGCG
The DNA here is from genome assembly GCF_045791955.1 of Oncorhynchus clarkii lewisi. NCBI lineage: Eukaryota > Metazoa > Chordata > Actinopteri > Salmoniformes > Salmonidae > Oncorhynchus > Oncorhynchus clarkii. The sequence goes on from NC_092153.1 coordinate 54,419,107, forward strand.
GTGGAACGTCATGGCAACTGTTCATTCTCGGTCCAGGTTCACAACTGTGCCTTCTGGAGTCCCTGTTCTGGTCCATGGATCCAGGGAACAGCCCAGACATTGTACTGCAGATCAACACCCCGTCACTGTCTGTATCATACTGGGGTTTCTGTGTCCGTAACATCACCCCGTATCTCAGAGTGTGTGTCCATACACATGTCACTCCTAGACAACATATGGCCCTTCTGCTTGTCAGATCCATTTGCTCGCTAGACAAAAATGCAGAGTTAATTTGGAGTGGGAGTCGGCTTAGCGCTGTAACTGTCCATACAATCACTCTGCCAGTATCACCCAGAGTATGTGTCCATAACATGTGGTATCAGGCCATCCAGGTTCTAAACAGCCTGAAGAACAGACTCTCAAATTAATATACACAGGGTCTATAGTGAGAGAGAGGGAGGGACAGAGAGAGAAAGTACAAATTATCCATGGGAATCCAACAAAATCTGTCAGAAGTGATCCAATTGGGGTCCAGAGACCAGCCAATAAGAATACCTGTCTCTCACCTGACAGAAAGTGCCGATCAGAATGCTCCATTCCTCTGTGCCCTCCGGCCCAATACAGCCTCTTATGCAGCTGTTCAGATCTGTGTATGTGTGTTAATCTGTGTCTGAAGATTATAGGGCAGCCTTTCCCAAACTCAGTCCTGGGGACCCCAACATTTGTTTTCAAAAATATTAGTTTATTGAAGTTCATCCAAGTGTTTCTTGCACAGAGATTTCAAGATCCTCCGTCCAACTTTCATCACTCACTCTCCTGTCGGATTTATCTATACTTATGCACAATCGCAAAATGTATTTATTTACAATTATAAACTGAGTGGTTTGAGCCCTGAAAGCTGAATGGTTGAAAATCGTGGTATATCAGACAGCGTACCACAGGTATGACAATTACTTTTTACTGTTCTAATTAAGTTGGTAAGGAGTATATAATAGCAATAAGGTACCTCAGGGGTTTGTGGTATATGGCCAATATACCAAGGCTATGGGATGTGTCCTAACAACAGTCCTTAGCCGTGGTATATCGGCCATATACCACACCTCCTAAGGCTTTCTTGTTTAATCATAGCAGTCAAAAAAGGTTAAGTCAACATCCATTGATGGAAAATGATCAGGAGAGTTTAATAAGGGCAAATTATCTTGCGACATACAGTGGGGCAAAAAAGTATTTAGTCAGCCACCAATTGTGCAAGTTCTCCGACTTAAAAAGACGAGAGGCCTGTAATTTTCATCCTAGGTACACTTCAACTATGACAGACAAAATGAGAAGAAAATCCAGAAAATCACATTGTAGGATTTTTTATGAATTTATTTGCAAATTATGGTGGAAAATAAGTATTTGGTCACCTACAAACAAGCAAGATTTCTGGATCTCACAGACCTGTAACTTCTTATTTAAGAGGCTCCTCTGTCCCCCACTCATTACCTGTATTAATGGCACCTGTTTGAACTTGTTATCAGTATAAAAGACACCTGTCCACAACCTCAAACAGTCACACTCCAAACTCCACTATGGCCAAGACCAAAGAGCTGTCAAAGGACACCAGAAACAAAATTGTAGACCTGCACCAGGCTGGGAAGACTGAATCTGCAATAGGTAAACAGCTTGGTTTGAAGAAATCAACTGTGGGAGCAATTATTAGGAAATGGAAGACATACAAGACCACTGATAATCTCCCTCGATCTGGGGCTCCACGCAAGAACTCACCACGGGGGGTCAAAATAATCACAAGAACAGTGAGCAAAAATCCCAGAACCACACGGGGGGGACCTAGTGAATGACCTTCAGAGAGCTGGGACCAAAGTAACAAAGCCTACCATCAGTAACACACTACGCCGCCAGGGACTCAAATCCTGCAGTGCCAGACGTGTCCCCCTGCTTAAGCCAGTACATGTCCAGGCCTGTCTGAAGTTTGCTAGAGAGCATTTGGATGACCCAGAAGAAGATTGGGAGAATGTTATATGGTCAGATGAAACCAAAATATAACTTTTTGGTAAAAACTCAACTCGTCGTGTTTGGAGGACAAAGAATGCTGAGTTGCATCCAAAGAACACCATACCTACTGTGAAGCATGGGGGTGGAAACATCATGCTTTGGGGCTGTTTTTCTGCAAAGGGACCGGGACGACTGATCCGTGTAAAGGAAAGAATGAATGGGGCCATGTATCGTGAGATTTTGAGTGAAAACCTCCTTCCATCAGCAAGGGCATTGAAGATGAAACGTGGCTGGATCTTTCAGCATGACAATGATCCCAAACACACCGCCCGGGCAATGAAGGAGTGGCTTCGTAAGAAGCATTTCAAGGTCCTGGAGTGGCCTAGCCAGTCTCCAGATCTCAACCCCATATAATTTTTTTTGAGGGAGTTGGAAGTCCGTGTTGCCCAGCAACAGCCCCAAAACATCACTGCTCTAGAGGAGATCTGCATGGAGGAATGGGCCAAACTATCAGCAACAGTGTGTGAAAACCTTGTGAAGACTCACAGAAAAAGTGACCTCTGTCATTGCCAACAAAGGGTATATAACAAAGTATTGAGATAAACTTTTGTTATGACCAAATACTTATTTTTCCACCATATTTGCAAATAAATTCATAAAAAATCCTACAATGTGATTTATCTAATTATTGACAAGTATGAATAATAAGGGTTTATTTAGTCATCTAGGGCAAGATATGACAGAAGAGAAGCTGCATGTATCTAATTATTGACAAGTTGAATAATAAAGCCTACTAAAGTGTTAGAAATTATAAGCAGAAACATATCTAAATGAGGTAAAGATCCTGCATCCACGGTCAAAAAATCGTTATGCTATCTGACTGTAGCCTACAACCGCATTTTCTATATATGGGGGTAAGGCCTCTGCATGGTCAATCGGCGTCTGCATTGGCCTGCAGCGTTTACGGTGCTACGGCCTCTGCAGAAGTAAGAGCATTCATACTTCTTGCGCTTCAAGGCAGCGCAAAGCTGTTGTGAAGGAAGTTGTCAAGGAAATTAGTTTGTGCTTAAACAATAAGTCCCGCCCGCACCTACCTACCGTCAACCAAACGAATCATGTCAATGTGGAGCCATTTGAAGCCCTCCGCATTATAACATTTGGAGTCGCTAGATTTGCAGGCCTCCGGTAGCACCGCAATTGCGTTGCAGATCAAGCATAAATTGGCTGTAAGGGTCTGGGAGCAGTCTAACTTTTATCACATATAGTCAGGCGGTGGGTGCGGCTGAACAGACACCTAACCTGGACACCATAGTGCGTCTGGGTCAACGAGGCAGCAGTGGTGAGCCAGGCCTACTTGAATTACCACACACTAAAGCCTCCTTTCAATGAAAGTTCCCACAACAATATTGATAATGGTGATCTAAAACGATATAAAAGGGGAAATGCAATGAGTTCTCCTAGAACATAAAAACTACTATTAAAATAGGAAAAGATGGAAATGTGGAAAATAAACAAAAGGGGATGGAAAACATCCCATTATCATGAGCAATAATACTATAATAGCTATGATCAGTCAATGAAATGTTTAAAACACAATTTATTTGACACTTGACAATACAAAGGTGTCCTGTAGTGGAGAATGATTTGATGAATTAGGAAGAGTCAGGCTCACAAATGGCAAATTGGAATCACAAAATAAGATATTTACATGAAATAGAAATACTACATGTACTGTAGTAGAGAATGATGATCAAATGAAAGTGAACCCACCAGTTTTGCTGCTCTCTGAGGTTGTTGGGCAGGCCCCCAGAGATGGGATTGACAAACTCAAAAGGGACTTTCTCCTGTGTGATCAAGCCAGCTATTGGCTGCAAGACTAACACGCAGTGCCACACCTGCAGAGGCCAACATGTGGCGCTATTCACAGTCTCCCATTCATACTGACACAGAATACAGTGGACGTACACTTGTGTGATAAAAGTTAAATCTGTTTTTATTCAAGCAAGACAACATTGTAAAGCCACAGAGTAGAATTGCACTTGTTTCTAATATTTATACAGGGAGGGGTAGACTTGGGGAAGGCTTATTTGGCAGGGCTGGAGTTTATTTAGTAAGATGTAACATCTTTAGAGCACTTCAGAAATGTAATGAATTGAACAAAATTCACTCAAGACCATGACTATGCAATAAACATCGGTCTGAAGGATCCGTATAGTTGCACCCCAGAAAATAGGCCCTTGGTTTTGGCACCCTATAAAAAAGGTGGTGACACATACTGAACATGCTCCACACAGTTCCTCCTTCCCAAACATCCCATGATGCTCTTCACTGCAGCAACAAAGTAACCATGGCAACTAAAGGCATTTCAGTATGCAAAGAAAAATAATCTACACCGTTTCTCTTAAGATTAGTAACACTACACAGCAAATATATTTAAGGAACAAAAACATTTATTGGCATTAAATTAATAAAACAATTGAAAGGTTGTAGTTATTAGGATAATATAAAGGATAGCAGGAGCCTGCAGAGAAGACCATTAGTGCCTATATGTGTGTGTGGGCATGAATATGCAGACCATTGGAAAGCACTGCTGGTTCCGTATGTTGGTTTGATAAGGCTTGGCTGTCTTTTGGCTGTTTTTCTTAAGTTAAATGTTATCCCCCATCTTTGCCTGATATCTATTGTTTGGTGCTTTGACATTAATCACTACTTAAGGCACTACTTTTATATGACCAGTGTGGCACTGATGGCATTGGCAGTATCATTGTCAGTCACTTTGGGCAAGTAGACTAACAGAAAAGAATCAAGGCTCGTGTGCCAATCTTGGCAGTTTCTCTGAACTCAAGCCCACATATTTAGAGTCACACACACACAGTCCTGTTAGAGACAGAACAAGGTTGACATTAAATTTCAGCCATGCCCAGTTGTTTCGGTGGATATAATAATCCAAAAGTCGATGTCAATTAGTCATTTGGTGTTCTGATCTGATGCCTGGTGTGTGTGTGTTTAAGGGGGTGGAGGGTGACTCCTTGGCACATCAGGTCAATATTACAGTAGAGACTAACAGGAAAGCACAGAGCAAATCACGCAGGGCCTTGTCTCGCTCTGTCACACACAATCAAATCTATTATTATTAACAAAAAACACAAATATAACTTGAGAAATTGAATGCAGTGTGCTTCACTCCTGGTGCTGGAGGGCCGCAGCCTGTTTTGACCTTTATATGTAGTTCAACCATCAGCAGGTACATTCAGAGGGTTGACTTTCTATCATGGAATGAAGAATGGTATCAGTTCTATGCAATACATTTCTATCTGCAATGTATTCTAAATCTGACTGGATAGGCCCTCCAGGACCAGGAAGAAAGAACACTGCTGTGGAGAATGGGTAGGCTAAACCACGAGACCTCGTGTTTGAGACGTTCAGCTCTTTACTCGCTCCTCTCCACCATTCGCCCATTCCTCTTCCGCCTCCAACAACTGCTTCTTTACGATGACTGGCTCCAGACTGACATAGAAGGCAGAGGAGGAGTTAGGCACACAGACAATCACATGAAGGAAAGAGCCATAGACCTCACTCAACCCCCAGCCAAGCTAGTCATAACCTTTGTTCCCAGTATTGTCCCTAACCACTAATGGTGCGCGGGTTAGCCTTTTGTTCACCCACCCGCAGATTCTAATTACCCATCCGCAACCGGCCGACTATGTGATAAAGTGAAAATCCCAGGCCCCACACCCAACCCGCAAATATATGCACTGTAGGCTACAGTCAGATGGTGAAACATTTTTTTTTTGCCAGGGGGGGCACAGGATTTTTTGGGGCCTAATTTAGATACATTCCTGCTTATAACTTCCAACATTGGTAGGCTATTTGTTAGTCAACTTGTGTCAAAAAAATAAATATATATATAGTCCTAGAAGACTTTAAAATCAATAGAATTAAATGAATGCTTCAATCTAGTTGACTTCAGTGAAGTTGTCATCATCTCTGCTTCTTTCATGGAGAAAATACATTTAGGGACCGGGGAGAAAACGCAGTAACTCAAATATTTGTGTAAAAAGTCCAAGTCAGTTTGACCGGTTGTAAGGAAACAGAAAGCCGTGATAACAACCCAATGTTTCTGATACAATTTCAGTTTGGCTTGGATGCATATTGTGTGTGTGAAATATCAGCTTTTAATATGCTGATAACTATAGCACCTCTACAGACATTCCCTAAATGCGAATTCACATGTTCTCAAAATGCTGAAAGAATGAAATCATATTTCTCCACTGATACGTTCCCCAGCAAATAATGGTCGCTCAAACAGAAGGAGGAACTAACAAAGACAACTAAAGGTGTTAACCCTCCACATCAAGAAAACTGGAGCACTTAGCCAGCCACTCTTAAATAGCACCTGTGCCAGCACAGGAGAAACACCTTCCGACTAACGAGATGGCAACCAGCACAGCTGTAACACATACTGACTAACGAGGTGACACTAAAATCAGTGCACCCTACACGCTCAAGTCCAACCTCAAAACATAAATGGAAAAAACCAAAACCAGTAACCACTCCTGTTCCCGAAGCAAAAAATGCTTAATTCTGCAAGAGTTAATATTAAAGGCTATGTGAGAGGTTATAGACCTAGTCAGTGTCCAGATTTCAGTTTCATTTAACCCATCTGAACAGTCAGATTGGTCTCATATACTATACATAGCACAGTAAACGTAAATCCGGGACACTTAAATTAGTATGATACAGTATGTTACATTTGGTATGGAAACATAAGACGGGTTAAGGCAAAAACTAAAGTAGTGTTATTGGTCGGGGTGGATGGGAGGGCGTATAACGCAAACGTCTAGCAACCCAAAGGTTGCATGTTCATCACAGACAACTTTAGCATTTTAGCAACTACTCACTACTTTGAACCTCCTATGTATCTGACAACATGTGTCAAGGTCAAAACAATAGAATACAGTACAAGAGCACAAGATTGGATAGTGCTAGAGTTTAAGGGTGGCTTCAGATTTAGGGAGAGCTGCTTTTGGTTTTTATGCTCCACAGATGCACAATGTTTTGCAGGGGATGCTCAGGCTTGAATGTCTGTTGCTCTTTATGGACGTTAAAAAAGTGGGGAATGCTCGAAGTGAAGATGGTTTTGTTTTTTATGATCATGTTTTGCAATTTAGTATTTTCTATTGGTGTGTTTGTATTGTGCAGGGCTCATTTGAAAAATACTTGGTCTCAATGACACCCTGTTAAAATAAAAGGTTTATAAAAAAACTAAACCTCCAACCTTAATTCTAACATTAACCCTAACCCCTAAAGCTAGCTAATGTTAGCACGATGGCTAAAGTTAGCAACAAATGAATACATACCTTAAGAAACCTAACATATCATACTAAAAATGGAGTGTATCGGGCTTACGTACAGAATAATAGGAAATACTCTGAGATCATGTTGGAACAGTAGGCTAGGGTTCGCTTGACTTGCACTGGGCCATTTGAAGTCCCCATCTTGTGACTGCCGAATTTGTATAGCGCCTCACAATCATCTCACACAACATTCACTGCTGTCATCTTTTACCACTTAACTTAAATGTTTAGGAAATATTTAGTCTTCCCCACTCTCTACTTTCAACACTCCATTTTACAGCTACTCTTATTGAATTAAACGCCGACATTGTCCTTACCTTTTCTGCCTGTTCCCAAAAGCATTTGGCGATTGGTGTGCAGACTATTTGGCTCGTAACCCTACATTTTAGGCTCACACACTAATGCCAGATTGAAGTTTTTCTTTCATTTCTGTAACCTAGAGATATACAATTGCGCAAGAATGCTAGCCTACATTCATGGATTTGCTTAAGGTATTGTTCTCTCTTTATTCAACCTGCCCGCCACCCACCCGCCCTTCTTCCACACAATATTTCATGACCCTAAACCCGTGGGGACTGTAGGTTCTGAGTCAACCCGCACATCTCTACTACCCAACCATACGGTTCCACCCAGAGCTATACTTACTGATGATGATGACCAGGATGATGACTATAACAGCTATCAGGATGGCCCACATCTGGAGAGCACAGAACACACCTCAACATCTCAACATGCAGTTGTGTGTGTGCGCGTGTGAGTGAGAGAGAGAGTACTGCACCTTGCAGTTCTTCCACCAGAACTTCCTTTTGAGTTTGGCAGCGCTGGTCTCAAACTGGGAGGCTCCGGCCTGCAATGCGTCCGCCCTGTCGTCCAGCTCCGACAGCTTCGAGTCACGCTCCAACACCTTGTCCACATTCACACGCATGATATCCACCACCTACACACACATTTTTATGGGAAAAAGTCATTTATAGGAGTTTGTTTGCTTCTGCAGTAAACTCGGGTTGAGCTGAAATAAGAACATGTGCGCCAATTTGACCTTTCAGATTATAATAAACAACATGGATAGGGCAGGGGGACCGGATCCTGGATAAGCACCCCATTTCTGAGTTAAAAATAATAATAAATACAAGCCCAGAGTGTGTCCTAGACTGCATAAGAAATGCATGTCTTCCTGCACAACCATGCAGGTCCTGTCAGAGACAACAGCAATACTGTCTATATCCTCCACCGCGTGAGGACAGTAGTGCTGCAGTCTCAATGAGACGCTCAGTGTTGCATAATAAAGCCCACGTAGAAGGAGCACAACACGTCGCCGGAAAAACAAACGTGCCACGCGCACACTCTGCCCAAAGCGCACATAGCCTAACCCATATGTTCCACAAACCCTGCCCCTCCTGCCAGATAGACCATGAGAGGGGAGAGGCTGCAGCTTGTGCCAGCCCATGCAGTGGTTACATAACCATGGAGACAAAATGTATTACATAAGAGACAAGCAGCCTATCAGGAGGCTTCGGACACACAGGGGATAAGGTTTAGGGGGGGGGGGGCAGTAGTGGAACACACTACTAGTTATTATATAATCCTTGGCTAGGAGCAACTGTACATGCCCATGGAAGGCAAGAGCTTCATCGAAAGGTGTGAGACAAAGAGCTGAGGGTTAGGGTGGAGTAAAGGGGTATGGTAGGCGTGTGAGGGACACGTGTGGGGCAGAGGGTTGATGGATGCTCTTCCCGAGTACAGCGGAGTTAGTAACTTCTACAGTCAACCAAATTAAACAAATTCCACCAGGCCTACTAGAAATGATCATTTAGAATGTTTAATGGAAATATTGCAATATTTCTAACCTATCCAATACTCTCACATCTACACAACTGCATAGGGACTAGGGAGGGATGAGTTTGGGACTGCGTGTGTGTGTGAGAGAGACTTTCATCCTGAGTGCAGTGTGGCCCTGACATCTAAACAGATGCTGTCTGGCTGTCTGCTGTTAAACAAACATTCTGGGGAAACTGTACAGAACCAGGTAAGTAGAAGGTTACAACTAGGAAATTATGATGGGTCTGTGGCTGTGTCTGAATTCATAATGTGAATGTTCTGAAAAAATTAAATACAAAAAAAACAAATAGAGTACAGGATGTCATACTCATTTAATCTTCTAGTATGAATTCTCTGCACACTGAAGATCATATTTTCAGATTTACAGGTGTTTGACAACAGCTGATAATCATGAAAGCAGTTCTTGCTGTAGGGAGTTGTGTATGCTGAGTATGTTTAGAGTGAAGGGTGTATGTGTGCGAGTGGGGTCGTACCTCATCCACTTGGGCCTGTGTCTGTTGTAGGCGGCGGTTGCCTGGTGCGGAGCCTTCTGTAGCAGGAGCCGACCTGGGGAAAGGGCAACAGAGGGTTTAGATACACCCACTCTAGTCTCCAGATATGCAGGATTACCCATTTCATTTTGCACCCTTCCATGACCTCATTGCACTCAAACGCAACAGGTGTGGGGGTGATCAGTCCCTATCCAAATGCAGGGGTAGTAAATACATCTCTGCAATGGGACAAGGGCATCACTTTCCACGCATTCACGTTCATTCCTTCACATCAAAGTGATATCTGAAGGGCACACCTAGATGACCCATGTGAAAAGGCTTCCATATAGCCTGTTGACCATTTCTCTAGCCCAACTGTACCGTTACTTAACACAAGCACATGATTAATATGACGGTGTTATGACATGTTCATATGAAAACACAGGAGACCTTTTCTAAAGCAGCGCTCTGCTGACACCTGCTGGAGAAATGGCAGTATGCCTACTACCTCACAGGAGTTTTTCCATTAATACAGCTCAGAGAGGTCCTAGCTTCCCTCAGGGGGACAGAAAGGGTAGTGTGTGTGTGTGTTACTGATTCAGCACACAGACAGTAGGCTAGAGTACAGTGGTGGTAGCCCAGACAGATAAATGGCCCCGCTCCCTCTCTCCCCAAACACAAACGCACGGCAAGAATTCCACACCCTCTTCCTAAAACCTCTCAGGAGAGCAGGCGCTGAAGCTGCCCCACTCAGCCACTTATGGCGCTAGTCCGGTTAATTCCTGTATCTCAGTCATCCAGACACTGTACCATCCTGGTGGACAGATAGTCAGCGACCACAATAATTCCTGCCGCAATAGGTCCAGATTTATTGACTACCGTATGTGTGTGGGGGAATACATGATAGTGTGGAATATATATACTAATGGTGGGGGACATGGCGTAACTTTACGGGGTGTGAGTGAGTATGTAATGATAGCGGAGCTTGGGTGGCTGGTAGTGGTAGCATGATACAGGGAGGTGTGGTCTCAACTTTCTGCTCTCAGTTCCTCTTTCAACACTCCCCCACTGCAGCCTGCTCCACTGCACCCAATACAGCAGAACCATTCGGTTAGGAGCTACACTTCACTAACAAACAGTCTGTTCCATATTGCCATACTTCTCCCACAATACAGCCTGTTTTGACTACAGGTAGCAAGCTGCACCTCTCCCTCTGTGTGTATTGACATCCTTCAAGGTATTAATCACATTTAATTAATGAGAAAGTTTTCACCCAACTGCTCTCACCAATCTAGCCCTTTCAGATCAGTAATAACTGAATGTAGGGAAAGTAGGAGAGAAGTTGGGATCATCTATTCAGTATTAGAGGACTTTTTAAGAGGGGAAAATCACATTAAATGGCCACCGAGCTAGACACCGCAGTCGAGGCACCGGGCATTTCCGTCCGTGCGCTGCATCAGCGGAACATTCTCCGATGAGGATGCAGATAGCGAAGGTCACAAAGCAGGCTTCCTATTATTCTCCGACATAGTTCCGCTCGCTCATGATCCAATAGAGCTTACTGAAGTTTACAATGAGCGCAGAGACATTCAACTGAAGGGACTAAAATAGGTCATTCCAGGAATCAAACTTTGAAATGGCACAGTACATGCCAATTTAGGCATCTGCATTATAGTATTAGACCCTATTCTATGAACCTTGAATATGCATAAACCATAACACCCAAGCTAATGTGAGTTACAAATGGAATGTTGGCATCTTCACTGCCTGGAGCAATAAAACACTTTGGTTGGCCACATTAGCTTCATACAACCTCAAAAGTGTTTGCTAACGTTGGCTAGCTTGCTACAGAAGAATAAAAAAAATAAAAAAATGACTGGACAAAGTGATGACATTACGTATGCATATGGCTATCCACATTCATCCTAGGATTAAAATATAGGCTATGTACCTAGCTATGTATATTCATGGCTTGTCGAGCAAGAAAGAAAGCCGGGCCATTGATTCAAAATATCACTTAAGTTGAGGGGAATGTGAGGCTTGATGTCAACTTGCCATTCATCAGCTTTTCAAGCTTAATAAAATGTCAAAATACGCTCGGTACTTACCAAAAGAATGGAGTGTCCCTGAGCAACTATCGCCTTCGCGTCCAGTATGTACTTCCAGAAAAGAAGCTACATGCAACCGAAATAACACCTTGTCTGGAAAGAATCTATACTGAACAAAAATAAACGCAACAATTTCAAATAACTTACCGAGTTACAGTTCAAATAAAGACATCAATCAATTGAAATAAATTAATTAGGTCCTAATCTATAGATGTCACATGACTGGGAATACAGATATGCATCTGTTGGTCACAGACACCTTTAAAAAACAAAAGTGGGGGCGTGGATCAGGAAACCAGACAGTACCTGTTGTGATCACCATTTGCCTCATGCAGCACGAGATCTCCTTCACAGAGTTGATCTGGCTGTTGATTGTGGCCTGTTGTCCCACTCCTCTTCAATGGCTGTGCAAAGTTGCTGGATATTGGCGGGAACTGTCTGGTGAGTATGCAGGCCATGGAAGCACTGGGACATTTTCAGCTTCCAGTAATTGTGTACAGATCATTGCATCATGAGGCCGTACATTATAATGCCGAAATATGAGATGATCGCGGCAGATGCATGGCACGACAATGGGCCTCAGGTGCTTGTCACGGTACCTGTGCGTATTCAAATTGCCATTGATAAAATGCAACTATGTTCATTGTCCGTAGCTTATGCCTGCCCATACCCCCACCACCACCATGGGGCATTCTATTCACAACGGAGACATCAGCAAACCGCATGCACACACAATTCCATACACATGGTCTGGGGTTGAGGCCGGTTGGACATACTGCCCTAAAACAATGTTGAGAAATGAACATCCAATACTCTGGCAACAGCTCTGGTGGACATTCCTGCAGTCAGCATGCCAATTGTGCGCTCCCTGAAAACTTGAGACATCTGTGGTATTGTGTTGTGTGACAAAACTGCACATTTTAGAGTGGCCCTTTATGGTCCCTATCACAAGGTGCACCTGTGTGATGATGATGCTGTTTACTCAGCTTCTTGATATGCCACACCTGTCAGGTGGATGTATTATCTGGCAAATGAGAAATGCTCACCAACAGGGAGGTAAACAAATTTGTGCACACAATTTGAGAGAAATAAGCTTTCTGTGGGTATGGAACATTTTTGGGGTCTTATTTCAGCTCATGAAACCACAACTTTACATTTTTGTTCAGTGTAACTGGCGACCGGGGTCTTCCTGCAGGCACCCGGCCCGCCACAAGAAGTCGCTAGAGCACGATGAGCCAGGAAAGCCCCAGCAGCCAAACCCTCCCCTAACCCAGACAACACTGGGACAATTGTGCACCGTGCTATGGGACTCCCGACCACGGCCGGTTGTGGTACAGCCCGTTAATGAACCCAGGTCTGTAGTAACACCTCTAGCACTACGATGCAGCGCCTTGGACCGCTGCGCAACTCGGGAGGCCCACTAATATTGCATTTTAATGAGGGATTTTATTACGAGGTGCATTTGGTTCATGTGCACTTGGTCCAAAACAATACTTAAGATTCTTTCCAGACAAAGCATTTTTTTTCCGGTAAACGTAACTTTTCATTTAGACCTTTTTTTGGAAAGTAACGTTATATACCGGCCATAACAGCAGTAGTGACGATAGTTGCTAAGCACAACTCCATTGTTTGGTAAGTACTGAACATATCTTGACATTATTACACTTGACAAGCTGGTGCATGACAAGCTGAAAGGCTGCTTTCTGGGCTTAAAGGAGAATCGCCATTAGGCAAGGCAAACCCTTGGTGATTTCTGGTACATCAAAATTAATCAAATCACAGCAAGTTTTGGGACTCATTCAGCAGTTGACCTGATTAAGTACAATACCATTGGAAATGAATGTTGAAAGTTCAATTGATATTCCTAAAACATGCGGTCACTGCTTGCTGTTGACAAGACATTGATAAATAGCCCAATGTCAAAACACAGTTTTAAAGTGTCCAAATCTATAACCAATATGCTAAAAGTTTGTGATATTGAAAACCTAAAATGTACTATCGAGACATACACGTGCAACAATAGTACTCATATTATTTAAAAAATAAATAAATGAGCACCTCAAACTTAAGGAACTTAAACTGTGCAGTGTTTCCACAAGTACATCAAGTAGCCAGCCAGGCGTGGGGTCCATATTTCCTATTTGTTAGTATCTATAATTATGTGTTCCCCTAGAAGACTAAATAAACCCTTGCTCACCAGATGTCATAAATCGATAGAATGAATGCTTCAATCTAGTTGACATTGGTAAAGTTCTGTCATCTTTCGCGGAGCAAAAACGTTTAGGGACCGGGGAGAAAATGGAATAAAAACTAAAAGATTTTCTGTGCAAAATGTCCAAATGACATCAGGTTGACCGGTTGTAAGGAAATAGAAAACTGAAAACAACCAAACCTGTTTCTGATAAGATTTCAGTTCGGCTTGGATGCACATTTTATATGTTTGAAATACGATCAGTTTTTATGATGCTGATAAAGATAGATACAGTCCGTAGAGGTGCTAACTGAGCATTCACATTCTCTCAAGATCAGGACATAAAATTAACTTGTGGCAGGTAGATTAAAAAATTTAAAAAAAAAAAAATTAAAATCTACCAGACACTCAGATTTTTTTTACCAGCAAAAATATTGTCCTCTGCTAAAATTACACCAACAAAACAAACAGATGAGCTTGCTTTGTAGTGTTACTAAAAACAAATGTATTACTAGTAAGAACTAATACTAGTGTGGTATATTGTTAAAAAAAAAAAAAAATCTGAAATTAGTCTTAACCAAAATATCACAGATGCGAAATTTTCACCTGCCCCTTTAAGGGCGGGAAGTTACCGTGATAACAACTCCAGTCACATTTGTGCCTGTGAGATTGAGTCTGACTAGTAGAAGCGTTGTCTTCTCTTTCCTAGCAGTTGAAACTCAATCATGATTATTGTCAGGTAAGCCTACTATGCAGTTAACATTTAATTGAGGTTTTTGGGGAAAGTTTGTCTACCCACAAGAAGGTTATCATCAGCGTCGCTAACTGGCTACATACATATTTTAAGGAGAGCACCATAGTAACGGTGCGCAAGAACGCCAATGTAACCTGTCTAAATGACTATCACCCTGTAGCACTCACATCTGTACCCATGAAATGCAGGTCATGGCTCACAACACCATGATCCCAGACACCCTGAACCCACAACAAACCGCCTCAACAGATCCACAGATGATGCAGTGTTTATTGCACTCCATACTGCCCTTTCCCACCTGGACAAAGGGAACACCTACGTGAGAATGCTGTTCATTGACGACAGATCAGAGTTCAACACCATAGTGCCCTCCAAGCTCATCAATAAGCTAAGTACCCTGGGACTGAACAGCTTCCTCTGCAACTGGATTCTGGACTTACTGATGGGACGCCCCCAGGTGGTGAGGGTAGGCAACAACACATCTGCCACTCTGACCCTCAACACAAGGGCCCTTCAGGGGTGCGTACGCTTTTTTATTTAACTAGGCAAGTCAGTTAATTAGGGCTATGCCCCTTTTTTTCTAAATTTCCGCCTGAATGACGTGCCCAAAGTAAACTGCCTGTAGCTCAGGCCCTGAAGCCAGGATATGCATAGAATTGGTACCATTGGAAAGTTACCATTTCTACAAACGTCAAAGTGTTAAAATAATGTAGGAGAATATAACGCAATAGATATGGTAGGAGAAAATCCAATGAAAAACCAACCGGATTTGTTTTTGAGTGACCATGCTCTTACAATGGCAAGTATAAGTGCATACTCAATTCTAGCTCCAAGGATGCAACTCCTATGGCTTCCACAGGGTGTCAGCAGTCTATGTTCAAGGTTTCAGGCTTGTAACTTCCAAAAATAATAAGAAATCAGTTTTAGTACAGGGACACAGTCTTTTTGTGTGTCTTTTTGTGCAAATTGTGTTTGCGCGCGCCATAAAGATAAGACGCACCTGCTAAAATCGGTTTCCTATTGAACATACTTCTTTCCGTAAGAAATATTATTAGTTTGATTACATTTTAGGGTATATGAGGAGTAGATAGAAACGTATTTTGACTTGTTGAAACAAAGTTCAGGAGTAGATTTTCGGATTCCTTTCTCTGCATGTTGAACGAGTGGATTACTCAAATCGATGGCACCAACTTTTTGGGATATAAAAAAGGCTTTTATTGAAAAAAACAACACTACGTGTTATAGCTGGGACCCTTTGGATGATAAATCAGAGGAATATTTTCAAAAAGTAAGTGAATATTTAAATTGCTATTTGTAAATTTATTAAACCTGTGCCGGTGGAGAAATATTTTGATGTGGGGAGCCGACCTCAATCGCATGGCATGCTTTCGCTGTAATAGCTACTGTAAATCAGACAGTGCAGTTAGATTAACAGGAATTTAAGCTTTCAACCGATAGAAGACACTTGTACGCACCTAAATGTTTAATATCCATAATTGTTTTGATTATTTAATTGAATTGCGCACCCTCCAGTTTCACAGAGGGACACCTAGCCCTAACAAATTCTTATTTACAATGAAGGCCTACCCCGGACGACGCTGAGCCAATTGTGCGCCGCCCTATGGGACTCCCAATCCCATCCGGATGTGATGCTGCCTGGATTAGAACCAGTGACGTCTCTTGCATTGAGATGCAGTGTCTTAGACAGCCGCGCCACTCAGGAGTACTTAGTCCCCTTCTGTACTCCCTGTTCACCCACGACTGCGTGGCCGTGCTCAACTCCACCAACACCATCATTAAGTTTGCAGACAACGTGACGGTGGTAGACCTGACCACCGACGATGAGACAGCCTATATGGGGGTCAGAGACTGCCAGGACAACAACCTCTCCCTCAACATCATCAAGACAAAGGAGCTGAACGTGGACTACAGGAAACGGTAGGCCAAGCACGCCCCTTTACACTTCAGCGAGGCTGAAGTGCGTACAACACAGTACATCACTAGGGCCGAGCTCCCTCCCATCCAGGACCTCTTACCAGGCAGTGTCAGAGAAATGCCATAAAAATTGTCAAAGGCTCCAGCCACCCAAGTCTGGGCAAGCGGTACCAAGGCACCAAGTCTGGAACCAACAAGACCCAGAACAGCTTCTACCCCCAAGCCATAAGACTACTAAATAGTTCAATATTTAACCAAATAGCTACCCAGACTATCTGCATTGACCTTTTTGCACACTGACTCATCACATACACTGCTGCTACTGTTTACTATCTGTAACTCGTCTCACTCGTATTCGTGTCCGTTTCATCACACTTGATACTCGTAATGAGATTTACTCGGGATCGGAAAACCCAGAAGTGCACTTTAAAATGCAGGTAGAACCTATACCTCAAATGCACATTACTGCGCTATCACTCAGAGCATATTGGTAGGTTCCTTCACACAGATTGTTCAAAGGTAAACAACCCTGACAGATGAAAAAGCACATAATTTACTTACTTACTTAATCAATGATAAACAAAATAGGCTAATAAACATCCTAATACATGGCTGGCTACGACTGCCTGCATTTACTCCAGACAGATTGACCTCCAAGCATTTCGTATTATTCTTATGTATTATGTATGTAAATCCGAGACACTCCTTTTAGTATGATGTGTTGCACTTCGCATGGTATGTATTAATTTGTGGATGTCCATCACCCATTTCATATAGGTTTTCAAATTACAATTCGAATTACATGTTACGAATTTGCAAAGTGTCTAAAAAGTAGTAAGTAGTTGAAAAGTTGCTAATTAACTCAAATGTTAAAGTTGTCCGTGATGAGATGCAAAGGTTGCGAGACGTTCGCGTTATCCATAAGTAACATACTCATTTGAGAAATGATCCCAGAGTTACTTTACTTTAAGTCTATGAAACCAAGCTGAGTATATTGTTTTACTGTTACTGAATAAGGATGGATATCTACTCTCTCTATATGGGGATTTCCTTGATAAGTTTAGAATTCCAATAACCCCGAAAGAATATGCAATTGTTTTTGATGCGATTCCAAGGGGGGTTGTATCTCTTTTAAAATTCCCCTGTGGTTGATGTAAGTAGCATAGATTTACATTAAAATATATTAATTGGTAATATTAACATCAAAGATAAATTTAGTAATAAACAGAAATATTGGTTGTGATACTACAATTCCCTCAGCAAGATTATTTTGGTCAAATATCTATGGTGATATACAAATGGGGGAAAGCATGGAAAATGCCTAACAAATATTGTATCAGTAACAAAGTAAAGGAAGTTTCATTTAAATTGTTAAATAAAATGTATCCTGTGAAACATGTTTTGGAAAGATTCAAGCTGAATATAACTGTGATTCTGTGGAATGGAGAAGGAGACCATTTTGCATTTGTTTTTTGCCTGTATTTATAGTAGAATGTTTTGGATTGACATGCAGAATTTTGTTACAATTTAATGGTTTTGATATAATGATTTATTTCAGAAATTCTGACATAGATAAATATGTAGTATATTTAATTCAACTGCTAATAATACTAGGTACATTTAATATTCACAAATGCAAAAGGTCTAATTCAAAACCTAACTTTTTTCACTTTATGAGTTTAAACAATATGGCACCACTTTAATTCAAATGAAAAACAAAAAGGCAATTAAAACTTGTATTATTAAATGAATATTATGTGTTTGTTTATTATTCCTGGCATTGTAAATAGTTTGTTTGTATGCTTTTTTTGCATGTGACTATTCCTCTTTTGTCTGTTGATATTTGTTAATATTTTTTAAAATATTGTTTCACTTTCGAGAAGAGCAAAACTTTTATAAAGACACTTATGCCACAACCTTAGTTTATCGTAATTGTACAATCTACATTTGTCATTTTATTCTGTAATTTTCTGTCTCTAGGTAAACATGCCTGGTCGAGAATATATCATAATAGTAAGCAAGCATGGGCTTGGATCATGAGAACGATAGCAGTGGAATAATTATATGTCCAAAGTAGCCTCCTTAACAACGCCAAGTAGACAGACAAAAACACCCATATGGCCCACCTCCGAAATATGCAACAGATACTTTCCAACCTAGAGCTGCGCGGTCTAAACTAGGAGCGGCCACAACAAACGAACGTTCTCATTTAACCAACACTGTTAAGTACAAAGCATATTGTACTGTTGTAGTACAACAACAAAATCTTACGGTTGTAATATTGTAGAGAACAAGCTAATGAGTCGTTGTATGTGATTCATAATGACATAGGCTAAAGGAAACTAGGTTGAGACATTCATTTAGTAGCCCCCTCTTGGGTTTACCCATATTTCACTACATTCTAGAGCAGTGTCAGTGAGTGATCGCCCTAGCGAACTTTTAGCAAACACTTTAAAAAATATATATAACCATAGCTAGGTAACGTTAGCGTCAGACCCTGGGTACGGTTAACTTAGCGAGCTAAATAATAAGTTAGCTAGTTTACAAAAACAAATTGACGCAGCTAGCTAACGAAGTTACTGGGCCAGCATTAGCACGCTAATGTCAGCTAGCTATATACGGCTAGTTTGAGCAAGCACTTGTTGCATGAAAGTTAGCTGCTAACAAGCGAGACCTTCACACACCCAACCCCAGAGAAGTTGGGCGTTGTTGACTCTATTTTTTTTAACAATAAATACACGTATTCGAAACACCGACCAAGTTATTGAAAGTTCGTGTAGTTGATCAAGTGACCTAAAGTTATTATAAACCTGAGAAGAGAAAATACTTACATGTTTTTATTGGATAGCTAGCTAGCAGCCAGAGATCGAAAGCACCGGAAATCTTGAACGTGTAGCTAGTATGAGGCGGTGTCAATCTGTACCAGTTTACTTCTTCTGTGTCATTTAAAGTGACAGTATGTATAATAAATGGCGCACCTCAAATTCATTGCGTCATTCCCAAAAATATCAATGAATAGCAATTGGACAATTTTAAACTAACAAAACAAGCATCTGAATAAATTCATTTGAATTTGAAATACACATTTCCAGAGTGTTTCAAGAAAAGGCTACCCCTCCCTCGGGAATTTGTGTGAAGCTAGCCACAATAAGGATGAGCCACAGTGGATTTAGCTTTTCGCCTTCAAAATGAAATCCCCAATTGATAGTAATTTAAACGGATACAAATAGTGGAATCATGCTATTTGGATTAGTTAATGCTAAACAAGGTCGGAACGTTGTTATATAAATACAACAAAATGCAATAATTAGTTAATATTGCACTGTGGATCTATTCATCTTTAGAATTGCCTTGGGGGCATACTTATATACACTGTGTTCAGCCAAACCTATGGATGTTGCACCCATGAAATTAGGTTTCAGCCTACTCACTGACACAATTGTGTAGAGGTCCCACAAATATTAGCATCTTACCTCTTATTAGGGAACTTTATCTGTGGGAAATCAGCTCACTGTATTTATTTTTATTTATTTAACTAGGCAAGTCAGTTAAGAACAAATTCTTATTTACAATGACGGCGTATACCAGCGAAACCCGGATGACGCTGGGCCAATTGTGCACCGCCCAATCACAGCCAGTTGTGATACAGTCTGGATTCAAACCAGGGTGTCTATAGTGACACCTCAAGCACTGAGATGCAGTGCCGTAGACCGCTGTGCCACTCAGGAGCCCCTGTATGACCTATTGTGTGTATTGAACATTCATATTGGACTGTGCAGCCTAAGCTCGAGATTGTGAACCCATTAAATGGGGTATCAGCCTTCTCGGTGACACAGAACACAACTGTGAAGAGTTTCACAAATATTAGCATCATAGCAGTTATTGCGGGACTTGGATGTTGCAGGGTTTGGCTGTACAGTCCATTTGGAATGTCCTGTAGACTCACTGGATAGATAATTTCCCACAGTCAAAGTCCTGCAATAAGAGTGAAGATGCTAATATTTGTGTAAATTCTACACAGTTGTGTACTGTGATTGTCACTGAGTGGGCCTATACCCCATTTCATGGGTACAACATCCATAGGTTAGACTGTACAGTGCATATGGTCCCATGTAGCTCAGTTGGTAGAGCATGGTGCTTGCAATGCCAGGGTTGTGGGTTCCATTCCCATGGAGGACTAGTATCAAATGAAAAGCTATGTACTCACTACTGAAAGTTCAATCAAATCAAAGTTTATTTGTCACATGCACATAATACAACATGTGTAGGTAGACCTTACAGTGAAATGCTTACTTACAGGCTCTAACCAATAGTGTGAAAAAAGGTATGTGTGTAGGTAAGTAAAGAAATAAAGCAACAGTAAAAAGACATTTGAAAAAAGAGTAGCAAGTCTATATACAGACACCAGTTAGTCAGGCTTATTGAGGTAGTAGGTATGGTTAAAGTGACTATGCATATATGATGAACAGAGAGTAGCAGTAGTGTAAAAAGAGGGGTTGGTTGGTGGGTGGAGGGACACAATGCAGATAGCCCAGTTAGCCAATGTGCAGGAGCACTGGTTGGTTGGGCCAATTGAGGTAGAATGTACATGAATGTATAGTTAAAGTGACTATACATATATGATAAACAGAGAGTAGCAGCAGCGTAAAAGAGGGTTTGGGGGGGCCACACACAATGCAAATAGTCCAGGTAACCAGGAGTCTTATGGCTTGGGGGTAAAAACTGTTGAGAAGCCTTTTTGTCCTAGACTTGGCACTCCGGTACCGCTTGCCATGCGGTAGTAGAGAGAACAGTCTACGGCTGGGGTCTTTGACAATTTTTAGGGCCTTCCTCTGACACCGCCTGGTGTAGAGGTCCTGGATGACAGGCAGCTTTGCCCCAGTGATGTACTGGGCCATACGCACTACCCTCTGAAGTACCTTGCGGTCAGAGGCCGAGAAATTGCTGTACCAGGCAGGGATGTAACCGGTCAGGATGCTCTCGATGGTGCAGCTGTAGAACCTTTTGAGGATCTCAGGACCCATGCCAAATCTTTTTAGTTTCCTGAGGGGTAATATTCTTTGTCATGCCCTCTTCACGACTGTCGTGTTTGGACCATTCTAGTTTGTTGTTGATGTGGACACCAAGGAACTTGAATCTCTCAACCTGCTCCACTACAGGCCCATCGATGAGAATGGGGACATGCTCGGTGCTCCTTTTCCTGTAGTCCACAATCATCTCCTTAGTCTTGCTGACGTTGAGGGATAGGTTGTTATTCTGGCACCACCCGTCCAGGTATCTGACCTCCTCCCTATAGGCTGTCTCATCGTTGTCGTTATAGACCGAGTCACTGGTGCTTCCTGCTTAAACTTTTGCTTGTAAGCAGGAATCAGGAGGATAGAGTTATGGTCAGATTTGCCAAATGGAGGGCAAGGGAGAGATTTGTATGTGCCTCTGTGTGTGGAGTACAGGTGATCTAGAATTTTTTTCCCTCTGGTTGCACATTTAACATGTTGCATGTTGAGTGGTTTCCTGTTTGCTTATTTCCTTATACAGCTGACTGAGTCTTAGTGTCAGCATCTGTTTGTGGTGGTAAAAAAACAGCCACGAAAAGTATAGCTGAGAACTCTCTAGGCAAGTAGTGTGGCCTGCAATTTATCACAAGATACTCTACTTCAGGCGTGCAAAATCTAGAGACTTCCTTAGATTTTGTGTACCAGCTGTTGTTTACAAATATGCACAGACCGCCCCCCCCTCATCTTACCGGAGTGTGCTGTTCTATCCTGCCGGTGCAGAGTATATCCCGCTAGCTGAATATCCATGTCGTCCGTTTTTGATGGACCGTTGGTAGGATATTTTCTCTGGATAAGAGCCTTTGCTAAATGACAAAAAATATATACATACTGTAAGTATGCCTCCAATACAATTGAAAGTATAATACATCCACAGTGTGATTTCAACTGATATTTGTTGAATGTATATAACAACATTCTGACCTTGGTTAAAATGATCTAGTCCAAATATGGCATGATTCCACAGTTTGAATCACCAACCAGGATTCCGTCCAACCTTATCCAACCGTGGCTGTCCCCAGTCCACCTGGTCGTGCCGCTAATCCAGTTTCAACTGTTCTGCCTGCGGCTATGGAACCCTGACCTGTTCACCAGAAGTGCTACCTTGCCCCAGATCTGCTTTTTTTTACTCTTTACTCTCTCTCTCTCTCTCTCTCTCTCTCTCTCTCTCTCTCTCTCTCTCTCTCTCTCTCTCTCTCTCTCTCTCTCTCTCTATCTCTCTCTCTCTCTCTCTCTCTCTCTCTCTCTCTCTCTCTCTCTCTCTCTCTCTCTCTCTCTCTCTCTCTCTCTCTCTCTCTCTCTCTCTCTCTCTCTCTCTCTCTCTCTCTCTCTCTCTCTCTCTCTCTCTCTCTCTCTCTCTCTCTCTCTCTCTCTCTCTCTCTCTCTCTCTCTCTCTCTCTCTCTCTCTCTCTCTCTCTCTCTCTCTCTCTCTCTCTCTCTCTCTCTCTCTTACACCTGCTGTCTCAACCTTTGAATGACCCTGTTGGTCATCTATGAATGTTTAAACATATTGAAGAACAATCTGGACATAATGGCCATGTACTATCTCCACCCGGCACAGCAAGACTGGCCACCCCTCAGAGCCTGGTTCCTCTCTAGGTTTCTTTCTAGGTTCCTGCCTTTCTAGTGAGTTTTTCCTAGCCACCATGCTTCTCCATCTGCATTGCTTGCTGTCTGGGGTTTTAGGCTGGGTTTCTGTATAGAACTTTGTGACATCTGCTGATGTAAAAAGTGATTTATAAATACATTTGATTGATTGAAGTTAACTTGGAGTCGTGCAATGACATGTTGTGTGGTCCTCTCACTATGACTTGTTGTGGAAGCATGCAGTTAATTAGGCTACATATTAAATAAATAATGATAATCTTCACAGGGTTGTGAAAGTGGCAAGCAACACTGAAGCATGCATGAGAGCGTCAGCTGTTCTGGAAGACTGTGTGATCACGCTCTCCGTAGCTGATGTGAGTTAGACCTTTAAACAGGCCAACATTCACAAGGCCACAGGGCCAGATGGATTACCAGGACATCTACTCCGAGCATGCGCTGACCAACTGGCAAGTGTCTTCAATCACATTTTCAACCTGTCCCTGACCGAGTCTGTAATACCTACATGTTTCAAGCAGACCACCAGAGTCCCTGTGCCCAAGAACACCAAGGTAAAATGCCTAAATGACTACTAACTTTTTAATACAGGTGTGCCCCAGGGTTTCATTTGATTCATTTGCATTAATGATTTGGGATATGGGATGCAACCAGCAAAGTTACATCTACAGTATATGCAAATTATACAGTTATATATTCATGTGCTCCTTCTCTGGTTCAGGCTGTTGAAGAGCTCCAGACTGCTTTTCAGTCACTGCAGGCCTCCCTTTATGGTCTCAAACTGGTCTTGAAAATACAATAACCTTCACTAGAGCTAGAGCACTGCCAGACATTGTTAGCATTGACACATCTGGTGGCTTATCCATTGAAGAAGTGTCATCCAATAAATAACTACAGTTGAAGTCTGAAGTTTACAAACACTTAGGTTGGAGTCATTAAAACTTGTTTTTCAACGACTCCACAAATTTCTTGTTCACAAACTATAGTTTTGGCAAGTCAGGTAGGACATCTGCTTTGTGCATGACACAAGTCATTTTTCCAACAATTGTTTACAGACCGATTATTTCACTGTATCACAATTCCAGTAGGTCAGAAGTTTACATACACTAAGTTGACCGTGCCTTTAAACAGCTTAGAAAATTCCAGAAAATTATGTCATGACATCAATTGCGTCAATTAGAGGTGTGTCTGTGGATGTATTCCGGGGCCTACCTTCAAACGCAAAAGTGCCTCTTTGCCTGACATAATGGGAAAATCAAAAGAAATCAGCCAAGACCTGCTGCTACCTTCATCTGTACAAACAATAGTATGCAAGTATAAACACTGTGGGACCACGCAGCCGTCGTAACGCTCAGGAAGGAGATGCGTTCTGTCTCCTAGAGATGAACGTACTTTGGTGCGAAAAGTGCAAATCAATAACAGAACAACAGCAAAGGACCATGTGAAGATGCTGGAGGAAACAGGTACAAAAGTATCTATATCCACAGTAAAACGAGTCCTATATCAACATAACCTGAAAAGCCGCTCAGCAAGGAAGAAGCCACTGCTTCAAAACTGCCAATAAAAAGCCAGACTACGGTTTGCAACTGCACATGGGACCAAAAATCATACTTTGTGGATAAATGTCCTCTGGTCTGATGAAACAAAAATAGAACTGTTTGGCCATAATGACCATCGTTATGTTTGGAGGAAAAAGGGGGAGGCTTGCAAGTCGAGGAACACCATCCCAACCGTGAAGCACGGGGGTGGCAGCATCATGTTGTGGGGATGCTTTGCTGCAGGAGGGACTGGTGCACTTCACAAAATAGATGGCATCATGAGAATGGAAAATAATGTGGATATATTGAAGCAACATCTCTAAACATCAGTTAAGTTAAAGTTATGGATCTTCCAAATGGACAATGACCCCAAGCATACTTCCAAAGTTGTGGAAAAATGGCTTAAGGACAACAAAGTCAAGATATTGGAGTGGCCATCACAAAGCCCTGACCTCAACCCCATTTAAAATTGGTGGGCAGAACTGAAAAAGCGTGTGCGAGCAAGGAGGCCTACAAACCTGACTCAGTTACACCAGCTCTGTCAGGAGGAATGGGCCATTATTCACCCAACTTATTGTGGGAAGCTTGTGGAAGGCTACCTGAAACATTTGACCCAAGTTAAACAATTTAAAGGCAATGCTACCAAATACTAATTGTGTGTATGTAAACTTCTGACCCACTGGGAATGTGATGAAAGAAATTAAAGCTGAAATAAATCATTCTCTCTACTATTATTCTATTTCACAATCTTAAAATAAATAAAGTGGTGATCCTAACTGTGGTGATCCTAAATGTAAGGAAATGTGAAAAACTGAGTTTAAATGTATTTGGCTAAGGAGTATGTAAACTTCCGACTTCAACTGTAGGTATTTGGTTGGATGACAAGTTGTCCTTTAAAGTTGATGTGGATAATCTTGTGACAAGGCTAAAATTTAAATTGGGTTTTTATTTTCGTAATAAGGCTTGCTTCCCGCTTATGGATAGAAAGAAGCTTGTTCAGGCCACTTTTCTCTCTGTAGTTGATTATGGGGACTTGTTGTATATGATTGCAATCTCCTCCGTCTTACAGAGACTGGACTCGGTTTATCATGCATCGTTGTGCTTTATTCCAAATGTCAAGTCACTCACCCATCATTGCACATTGTACCAAATGGTAGGTTGGACCTCACTTTATATGTGCAGAAAGATACATTTGTATGTGTTCATCTACAAAGCCCTTTTGGATAAACTCCCTCTTTACCTCTGTAGTCTAGTCTCCTTCACCACCAGCAGTTACCATATCGGGTCTGCTAGGTGGTTCCACCTTAAAGTCCCCAGGACATTCACAGTATTTGGCAAGACTGCCTTCTCTTCTTATGCACCAGACGCGTGGAATAATCTACAATCCATGCTTCATCTAGATATGTTAGTGCCACTGAATTAATAAAAAATATTGATGGTGGACTCTGTTACAGAGGAGTGTAAATGCTTTTTTTTAGGCTGAATTCATGTTGTTGTATTGTATTGTTGTATGTTTTAATTCTGTAATGTATTGATTGTTGCTGCCTTCTTGGCCAGGTCTCCCTTGAAAAAGAGACTCTGGGTCTCAGTGGGGTTTTCCTTGTTAAAAAGCTAAGGACCCTGGAACAGAACACCTACCCCCCAGGTGGTAAGGGTAGGAAACAACACATATGCCACGCTGATCCTCAACACGAGGACCCTCAGGGGTGCATGCTCAGTCTCCTCCTGTACTCCCTGTTCACTCATGACTGCAAGGCCAAGCACGGCACCATCGTTACATTTGCCGATGACACAACAGTGGGAGGTCTGATCGAGAAAGCCTTTCGGGAGGAGGTCGAGACCTGGCAGTGTGGTGCCAGAATAACAACCTCTCCCTCAACGTGATCAAGACAAAGGAGAATATTGTGGACTACAGAAACAGGAGGACTGAGCACACCCCCATCCTCATCGACGGAGCTGTAGTGGAGCAGGTTGAGAGCTTCAAGTTCCTTGGTGTCCACATCACCAACAAACTAACATGGTCCAAACACACCAAGATAGTTATGAAGAAGGCACGACAAAACCTATTCCCCCTCAGGAGACTGAAAAGATTTGGCATAGGTACTCAGATCCTCAAAAAGTTATACAGCTGCACCATCGAGAGCTGGTTGCATCACTGCCTGGTATGGCAACTGCTTGACCTCCGACCGCAAGGCATTACAGAGGGCAGTGCGTATGGCTCAAGCTACCTGCCATCCAGGACCTCTATACCAGGCGGTGTCAGAGGAAGGCCCAAACAATTGCCAAGGACTCCAGCCACCCTAGTCATAGACTGTACTCTCTGCTACGGCATGGCAAGCGGTACCGGAACGCCAAGTCTAAATCAAAAATATTTAACAGCTTCTACCCCTTAGCCATAAGACACTTTGACAGTTAATCAAATGGCTACCTGGACTATTTGCATTGTCCCCACCCAACCCCACATTTTTACACTGCTGCTACTCTGTTTATTATCCATGCATAGTGCCTTTACCTCTACCTACATGTACATATTACATCAATTACCTCGACTAACCGGTGCTCCAGCACATTGACTCTGTACCGGAATCCCCTGTATGTAGTCTCACTACTGTTATTTTATTGTTGCTCCTTAATTATTTGTTATACAGTATTTCTTCTCTTTTTTCTTCTTA
This sequence comes from Oncorhynchus clarkii lewisi, assembly GCF_045791955.1. Classification (NCBI taxonomy): domain Eukaryota; kingdom Metazoa; phylum Chordata; class Actinopteri; order Salmoniformes; family Salmonidae; genus Oncorhynchus; species Oncorhynchus clarkii. Next base: position 54,446,598 of record NC_092153.1, read on the forward strand.
AAACTGAATTGTTGGTTAAAGGCTTGTAAATAAACATTTCACTGCAAGGTTGTATTTGCTGCATGTGATGAATAAGATTTGATTTAAAATAATGACAATCTTCACAGGGTTGTGAAAGTGCAAGGCAATGAGCTTGAAGCTCCTTTTCAACAAATATCGAGGGTCTTATTCAAGTGACATAATAATCAATGCTTGGCTGCCATTTGACAAATAAAAATTATCTTGCTCTTTTGTCCATAATAATAATAATTTTATCATGTATGCTATACTTGCGCTCTAGCCAAAATATACTTGTAGTGAAGTCCTATCTATGTTTGTTATTGTTTTGTCATTTTCAATAAAAAAGCAATTTTGATGGAAACACTCTGGTGGGAAATTTTGCATAATTTTAGACTATTAGCATGAAAATCTGTTGCCAATTACATGGAAACCCCGCAAAAAGGGAACTTTTATTTTGATCGCGAACCGCAAATTCCAAGTTTGTGGCGAATCCTTATTGTGGATAGCTTCACACAGGTTCCCTCCTGCACTTCTTTACATCAACCTACCAAATTTTCACACAGGTGTATAAAGAAAATGAATCCTTCTTGGGGTGTTCTTTCCACATTATCATTCACAAAAAGTATCTGTCTTTCTCACTTTTCTGAACAGGAATAGCATTGATTCAGCAATCCGATTCTACTCCTGACCCAAGGCAAGTGAAGAACTCAGGCAGCCTAATTCTGCAAGAAATGCAAAAAAAATCAAACTAATTGGTCTTTTGACAATCACATCAGATCTTTTTACATAAGCTATTTTTAAGAACTGATTTGATTGGTCAAAAGTCCAAATAATTTGAAAAAAATATCATAATTAGGCTGCCTGTCTACCTAAATCCATCAGAATAAATCAAATAAAATTGTAAACTGTAAAAAATAAGCAGAGAGCACAGTATTAGTCACATGCGCCGAATACAACAGGTGTAGGTCCAACAGGTGTAACCTTACAGTGAAATGCTTACTTACGAGCCCCTAACCAACAACGCAGTTTAAAAAAATATGGATAAGAATAAGCAATAAATGTAACAAGTAATTAAAGAGCAGCAGTAAAATAACAATAGCGAGACTATATACAGGGGGGTACTGGTACAGAGTCAATGTGGGGGGCACAGGTTAGTTGAGGTAATATGTACATGTAGGCAGAGTTATTAAAGTAACTATGCATAGATGATAACAGAGAGTAGCAGTGGTGTAAAAGAGGGGGCAATGCAAATAGTCTGGGTAGCCATTTCATTAGATGTTCAGGAGTTTTATGGCTTTGGGGTGGAAGCTGTTAAATATTTTTGATTTAGACTTGGCTCTCCGGTACCGCTTGCCATGCAGTAGCAGAGAGAACAGTCTACGACTAGGGTGGCTGGAGTCTTTGACAATTTTTAGGACCTTCCCCTGACACCACCTGGTATAGAGGTCCTGGATGGCAGGAAGCTTGGCCCCAGTGATGTACTGGGTCGTTCGCTCTACCCTCTGTAGTGTCTTGCGGTTGGAGGCTGATGCAACTAGTCAGGATGCTCATGATGGTGCAGCTGAAGAACCTTTTGAGGATCCATGCCAAATCTTTTCAGTCTCCTGAGGGGGAATAGGTTTTGTCGTGCCCTTTTCACGACTGTCTTGGTGTGCTTGGACCATGTTAGTTTGTTGGTGATGTGGACACCAAGGAACTTGAAGCTCTCAACCTGATCCACTGCAACCCCATCGATGAGAATGGGGGCGTGCTCGGTCCTCTTTTTCCTGTCGTCCACAATCATCTCCTTTGTCTTGAATAGGCATACAACGCTGTGTTTACACAGGTAGCCCAATTCTGGTCTGGAGCGCAGAGCTGGCACAACCCATCCTGGCTGGATGCTCACCCTAGCCCCTGCAACTGCGGGATGCTGGCACAGGACGTACTGGGCTGTGATGGCGCACCGGAGACAAAGTGCGTAGAGCCGGCGCAGGATATCCTGGGCCGAGAAGGCGCACTGGAGGCCTGGAGCATAGAGCTGGCACAATCCGTCCTGGCTGAATGCCCACTCTAGCACGGCAAATGCGGGGAGCTGGCACAGAGCGCACCGGGCTGTGGATGCGTACCAGAGACACAGTACATGTAACCGCAAAGCATGGTGCCTGAAGGGTCACACGCTCCTCAAAGTGACTGTCTTGCTCCAGACTCCAACCCCTCCAAACTCTTTCGTCCCTCTCCACTGCCAACCACTCCTCGCTCAAATGGTCCAAGAACTCCTCCTCGGTCTCGGACTCACCCCTCAGCACCGACGCTGCTTGGTCCATTTGTGTTGGGATCTTCTGCAAGCTTTGTGATGTTGTACCTCAGAGTTTATAAACTCTGTTACAGGTCTGCTTGGACTGCTCCGCAAGCTTTGTGATGTTGTACCTCAGAGTTTACAAACTCTGTTACAGGTCTGCTTGGACTGCTCCGCAAGCTTTGTGATGTTGTACCTCAGAGTTTATAAACTCTGTTACAGGTCTGCTTGGACTGCTCCGCAAGCTTTGTGATGTTGTACCTCAGGGTTTATAAACTCTGTTACAGGTCTGCTTGGACTGCTCCGCAAGCTTTGTGATGTTGTACCTCAGGGTTTATAAAGTGTTTTTTTTCCTTCTAAAATGTATGCTTTGGCCTCAACTTCATGTACAGGATGAGTCAACAACATTATTTGGGTATGAGTTAACATATGAAGGGCTCGATTCAATCTGTTTCGCTGAAGCATTACAGATTGCACCATAGAAATTTAAAGCCAACATATGCAGCGTTTATCGTGAATGCAGTCTCTGCTAATGCGGGAACATTGCCTTTACATTTCAATCACGTTGTAACGCTGAACCTCCACAATACAGATTGAATAGAGCCCTAAGAGCTTTTAAAAGTGAGATTTTCACTAGATAGTTTAAATTAAATCATTATTCAACAAGGAAATAAAGTCTCTTCAATGCCTCAACTTACTTCATTATAGGCCCATGGACATAATTACCAGACTTAATTTTCAAAAGTATTTCTGGAAATACTACAAATACAAACATGTAGCATAGATATGATAAACAATTTGTAGCCCAGTTTCTTTTAAATGTCGTACAATCACACTGACAATAAAATAAACATCAGACCATTACAGTAAAGTGCAAATTTTCTTTTTACTCAGATTTCATTTTACAGCAGAAATGATGTAAAGCATTCAAAGTACATGTTCCACATATAAGGGCAATTCAAAACACTGTGCATGGCCTCAGCAGCAGAAGGTTCTTTTTAAAAACATATTCAACTATTTATTGATGCGTATACATGCACATTATTAAAAAAATCACTTACAAAAGAGGGAAAGAGGTAGAAAGAGAGAGAGAGAAAGAGAGAGAGGGGGCATGAAGAACACAAAATAGGAGGGAACAAAGCTAGGGATGAGAGAGGAAAAGAGAAAGAGAGGGAGAAGTCTAGCTAGCACTATTTAAACATGCAGTGTGATGTTAGCCCATAGCTCGTTATAACTACGGCCTGTATTTCAAAATGTATCTCTTATTTGACCTTTAACCCGTGTGTCAAAGGTCACCTCTGTGCAGCTTGCCCAGGAGCGAGTTCAGCAGGACGCAGCGTTTTGTTATGTTCAGATAGAAATATGGCATGTAGAACAAACATGCCTCTCTGACATGTAGAATAAGGAATCACGTCAGCTATATTCATAGCATTTCTATCTGCAACGTTCGGCTACTGAATGTGGCCCCCTTTCCTTAGAGGAAGTCAAAGTTGCCTGTGACATAGCTTATGTTTTTCTCTATAAACTGATCTCTACGCTTACTTAAATTTACAGATCCTTATTTAGAAAATGTATTTGTTTGTTTATTGCTCTGTGTGTTTCAGTGGAAAGCCTTATCCAGTGTGAATTCACCCCCTTTAAACAGCAGCGCCTCTCTGTGTTTCTGTTAGTGTAGCTGTGATGTGGTTGGAGGGCACAGTTCCAGGCCAGGGTATAAAATGATTAAGCGCATTCAAGAGTTGACTACAGAGTGAAACAGCGATAGGCTGGAGAGCCTTTCCAACATGAATAATTCCTGGGCCATAATGACTATGCCCAGAGTTTTTCCTGGTCAGGAAAACCACTCCGGGCCCTAGAGAGGATATTATTGTCTTCTTTGTGAGGCTCTGTATTATATATGTTATATGTTGTGTCTCAGGTGTTTGGAAGTGGAAGTCCTTTATAGATGGGATGATGTGTGTGGCACCCATCTCAGGCCAACTCCCTGTGAACAAGACCTCAGGCTGACCCATCTCTGTGGGGTCATCGCCACTGTCATCTTATGAAAGAGGAGGTATAGCCTAATCACAATTGGCTGATTGACACACACACACACACACACACGCGCGCGCACACACACACACACACAGGGCCTACTCCACACCCCCAAGCCATTCTAGAACCCTGAGTTTAAATCTGAGGGAGTTACTGCTCCCTAAGAAAAAAGAATTGTGATGAGTGTGCAAGATTGGAGATTGTGAGACGACCGAGTGAGTCGTGTGCATGTCTCTGTCTGTGTGTGTGAAGTTTGCTCCAGCTAAGATATGTTTTTATGTAAGAACGTTGGAAGAACATTACTGCCAGGACTGAACAGATGATAAATAAAGTGAAATGTCATGCAATTTCCATGCAGAAGAATACACTTTATCAATGTTCTAAACAGATATTTGCATCTTGAGAATGACCATACAGCAGTTGAATTCCAGAAAGAGGGTTTCTTGTGCTCTACATCTCACTAAAGACTTAACCCAGGGTATCTATATGACAGTGTCTAGGCCTACATGTACTGCCATTACTGTAAAATGGGTGTGAATGCGCCATGCAGAATTTAGCCTATAATATATCAACCAGCCCAGTCAGAGATATGGCATAATCTGGCAACCTAACTGAGATCCCAATGAGGATTGAAACGTTGTCAATGTTTCCTTCTCACAAATAAATATATGTAGGGGGCAAGTCAGAGCTACGGATTTAAAAAAAATAATGTAGCAACCCAAATGAACCATGGTAATGTATGCTGGGATCCACTACTCAGTCTCTACCTGGTAGGAGGAGGAAAATACATCATCTGCTTAGAGGACCAAAAGCAGGACTAGTATCAGTCTGTTTCTGCTATAGCCAACTTGTCTTTTAACAATGGAATATTTTGAATGCATAAACACTTAGGTATAGGAAGAACAACAAAAATCACTAACCAATTAGAGTTCAAAATAAGACTGGGTGCCAATCTTTTGTGTAGAATAATCGTCACACACAGTTTGGGAAACTATAGAGGGAATGAGTTAACTCGTGGGTTCCTGATATTAGCTTGCACGTTCTGTATATGAGTAGGCACTTTCTAAACCAAACTGGTCATAATCCTCAGTCAAAACAAATCTGTAAGACACTCCAGGGAAGGAAACGCCTCATTGTAACACAGGCCATACTATTGGCAATTACATACTCTGGAATTTGAAGGGGAAAACATATGTCTGAAGCTAAGAGATGAAAGTTTCAAATCTGCAATTGCATTAACATAAAAGTATATACCACTTAGCAGACACTTTTATCCAATGTAACTTACTCAGTACAGTGAGGGCATACATTTTGAGTATGTGTGTGATCCCTGCAAGAAATTAACCAACAACCTTGGCATTGCCCGCACAACGCTCTTACTAACTGAGCCACAGAGGACCACACTAACAGAAACATCACCCATCACCAGTTTGTTTGGTTTTGACACCTGACAGGAACTCATTCTGTGTACACTTTAAAATAATAGATTATGAAGTTCTCCTTGCTTTCCCACCCTTCAGTTGCTTGAGATGACTGTGTACAGTATATTTAATACTTGTATGTTTTACCTCCTGAACCAGGAGTTTTTCCTGAACAAGTGACCACATGGTCAGGAAAAACTCCTGCGCTAATCCTAGGGTCCTAGGGAAAAGTAGAATTCATAATAATTGGCACCACTAGCAAAATGATTTCATTCTTGCTAGCCTGAAATCAAAAGCATGTTGTGTATACATTTAGCTTTCTGCCCTTATTCTTTATATCACTGGTTTTAACATAAGATGTCATCAACGTCATGCTTTAGCAAAATGTTCTTCAATAACACTTTTATCAAACACTTGTAAAGTGAAGTAGTTCAAATCCTCTTACAGTCCATAGCCACAAAAAAATGTATGTTGATTTTCTTGCCTCGTTTCTTTGTCTTATTTTCTCATGCACATAGATCCATGGTTAGTATTTACATTATTTACAAACAATACAATTGTCCTGTATACCCGGGTCTCTATCTGCTCATACTGTTGTTATAGAAGTAAAATAATATATATTCTTAAATACAGTCTTTTCTCATGAAAAAGATCTGGGGTCTCCATATATACCCATACCTCGTCATTTTATGTACAGAGACGCTATATAGTCAAAAATATGGGCTGGGCTAAACTCTATAAGGGCTAATATAGGGACCCATGTCCTAGACAGGGGCTAGCGTATAGTAAGTATAGGGACTTCTCACAGACTATAAGAAGTCAAGGCAATGCAATGTGACACTCTCCTCAAAACCATATGTGGCTTTTTGAAGTTCATGTTAAGAACAAATTGACAGAGACAGATAACCATCTGAACCGAATATGTCACACATTACCACACATTACCACACAATAGGGGGATAAAACTAACTCGGGCTAAAAAGCCCTTTTCTTACTGTAAATGAAATGAAAGAACATAACAAGGTAAATAAGAAAAATGAAACACATAGATAAATAAAAGCAGAAAACCCGGGTTATTTTCCTTACATAGAGCACATGATAAACACAGGGTAGAGTTAGTCAATGAGGACAGAAGTGAGACACCACTACACATAAATACAAAACAAACAAGTTTGGTTCGCATGCAGGAGCTCACAGCTCAAACACATGCATTAGATTCAACAAACACAGACTCACACATCAGGCTAGCAAAATGCTTCCTCAGAGAATGACTTCATAGACAAGTCAATATAACAAATTAAGACACTGTTATTTACACCTAAACCGCTATCTGTTAATGTTCTTCTTACATTCAAGTGTAGTACTTCTCTTTGGGGGACTGGGTGACTGGTTGACCTGTCTAGCCAGCCAATCAGAGTGTGGTGATCACATTGACTTTGCCAACTGCCATAAAAGCCATGGGAGAAGAGCTAGTGAAAAACAGTGCATGCATACAGGATATGGGAGTGATATTTGGTTTATGTTTTCCCTTTCCTAAAATGTATCATATATACAGCAAGTACAACAGGTCCAATATAGATTATGCATGTCAATGCAAATGTTGCCCATATGAGAAAACCAATCATCCCATTCTCCGTATCGAACACGTTCGATAAAAAATGTGCATCTTCAGCTGCATCCTGATCTTTTTCTCTTGTTCTTTTCTGCTCTTGAAGAAAACATTGATCTATCTGTGAAGAGTGCAAAGATGCCAGGAAGGGTAATGTAGTTTCCTCTCTGTGATCTGGAGGAAGAGGAAAGTAAAGCGAGGCTGTGGCCAGAGCCAGGACCATATGTTCATCAGAGCAGTCTCCCAGAGCAGTGTACCTGTCTGTTTGGGAAGCGTTTGTCTCAGAGAAACAGAGGGAGGAGAGAGAGGAGAGTTGTCTCTGTGTTGTCTCAGTGATATAGTTGCCATGTATCCCTCCTCATTCTCCTGTTTGAGTGTTAGCAGTCTGTTTGTAGAAGAGGAGTGTGGACTGTGAAGTAGTCCCATTGTGAGATTGGTATGAGGAGAGGGAGGAAAAGAGAATTGCCCCTGTGTGAGACCGAGGGAGGAAGGGACAGGAGGAGAGGGAAGAGAAGAGTGGAGAGGATCTCACAGGATGAGGGGGCTCTGTGTTGGACTGGGTCGTGGGCTCTCAGGACCCCTGGCCTTTCTCTGCTCTCTTGCCCTAGAGGAGAGAAGAGCCCCAGGTCAGACACACACTCACACCACACTGATGGTTGGCACTGGGGACAACAAACAGTTATTTTGGTTCACCAGCCACTTTCTGTGTTACAGTTCTCAGATGACTGTAAGATGAGTGGCCTCATACACACACACACACAAGCGCACACCCACCCACTCACGCGGGAAAGCGCGCGCACACACACACACTTCTCTCCCCCCTCTCCCTCCACAACTACCAAGCCAAAAATAATAGCAGGATACTGGCAGGCCAAACAAGAGAGAAGCCCCTCCCACAGAGGAAGTGATGTCATTCAAAGCATGCCCCAGTCCCTGGAAGTAAAGCAGAAGGACCTGCCCCCTCTCTCTGTCAGTCATGCAGAAATACCAGCATCATTCAGCAATATCCAGAGAGAGAAAGAGCGAGGAACAGAGGGAGAGAGAGAAAGAGAGAGGAAGAGAGAGGGAGAGAGAGAAAGAGGAAGAGAGAGAAAGAAAGGGGAACAGAGAGGGAGAGAGAGAAAGATAGAAAGAGAGAGGAAGAGAGAGGGAGAGAGAGAAAGAGGGAGAGAGAGAAAGAGGGAGAGAGAGAAAGAGGGGAACAGAGAGGGAGAGAGAGAAAGAGAGAGGAAGAGAGAGGGAGAGAGGGAGAGAGAGAAAGAGGGAGAGAAAGAAAGAGGAACAGAGAGAAAGAGAGGGGAAGAGAGAAAGAGAGAGGAACAGAGAGGGAGAGAGAGAAAAAGAGAGGAAGAGGAACAGAGAGGGAGAGAGAGGGAGAGAAAGAGAGAGGAAGAGGAACAGAGAGGGAGAGAGAGAAAGAGAGAGAAAGAGAGAGGAAGAGGAACAGAGAGGGAGAGAGAGAGAGAGAAAGAGAGAGGAAGAGGAACAGAGGGAGTTTGATGTTTGATGTTTGGACTGACCCAGTGTTCCCTCTCTCCCTCTCAAGAGAGCTGACATGCAAACAGGCATCAGCCACATGGAGAGAGGGAGCGAGAGAAAAGTGAGAGAGAGAAGGGGCGAAGGAGAGAAAAAGAGAGAGTATGAGGAGAAAGTAAGAAATGAGAGTTAGAAGAGGGGGTAAGAAAAGCCCAAACTGAGTTACTGGTGCTCACTTACCCGTTTGACTGGTCTATGGTCCATCAAGAGGCTTCACAGAAACAGCAAAACAACACCAACTATTAGCACACACACACACTGGGTATGGGGAGGAGGGGTGGGGTTGTCACCACACGGCCATGCTAGAGAGGACAGACATGGTCAACACCTGCATCCTCTCTATCATGGTGATGTAGTGACAGCTGGTCTGGAGCAGAAAGGAGATTGTGTGAATCAGTACCTGTGGCGGCATCTGAGCAGGAACCTCAGGATCTTACGGGCAGCCTGGTTCTGTCTCTTAGTGAGGAGACTGCTGCATGGCGACAACCACACAGCACAGTTAAGGTGTGTGTGCTTGTCTGTTTGTGTGTATAGGTCGGTATCAATAAAACGTCACAATAAGGTGCAGAGCTTTCGATTTGCCCGCTGGGGGGCGAGGAGACCCCAGCACCGCTAAAACCATTGGGCCGGTTTTTTATATGCCGTTTTTAAGGGATTGTTAAATACATGTTATAACTATTTGGTTTTAATATCGTCAGACTTATACAGCAAGTAACTGTCTGCTTTCATGATCAGTACAATGTCAGATACGTGAGGGTAGCCTATCCATTTGGCATGTATAACATGTGTCATTTAGCTTCATCAGAGATTAGGCTTTTGGAAAGAGATTGACAAGTCATTGTCCCGGCAAAGTTGTCAGTCAGACTTCTGTCATCACCACAATAGATGACAAGCAAATCAAACTATATTTGGATATAGCCATCTAGTTTAAGCCCTGAAAGTTAGCTTGTTAGCTAGCCATATTGAAGCGATCTGTTGTTAGCTAGCTAGCCACTTGGACGTTGTCCATCAATCACTGTAACCTATTATGTCTGTCAGCAGCAATCGTGATTGAACACTCTGAAAAACAATGTTGAAAAGGGGATAATGTTAGCTAACTTTGCTAGGCAGGTCCACGTTGGTTGGATAAAAAAGTACATTAGGTTTACTTAGCACTATGTTTAGCCAACTGTACAACATTTCTACTGGTATCTTGCAAAGTAAACATTATCGAACAGTACTTTGACAAATGCACCCTTCTGCTGCTTGACAGGCAGACCCCACAAAGGATGGGAAATTAATTTAAACCACTCATATTTGTCAGGTGTAGTTCACTTTTATGTTATATCACTCAAATATCCAATTAATGGTGGCCAATATAAAGAGATATCCTGGGAATACTCTCATGCATCTGAAATGACATGATCAATGGATGTTCACTGATCATAAAGCATGCAGTTACTTGCTGTATAAGTCTGATGACAGAGATAAATGTGGAATAATCTGAAAATGTGTAGTCCTGACTATGCTCTTCAAGAGGTAATGATATTAAAACCAAATAGTTATAACATGTATTTATTTAACAATCCCTTAAAAAAGACAAGCGGCGGTGATGGGGGTCTCCTCGCCCTCCAGCAGGCAAATCAAACGTTCTGCACCTTATTGTGATGTGGTATTGATAATGACCTATGTGCACCTTATTGTGATGTGGTATTGATAATGACCTATGTGCACCTTATTGTGATGTGGTATTGATAATGACCTATGTGCACCTTATTGTGATGTGGTATTGATAATGACCTATGTGCACCTTATTGTGATGTGGTATTGATAATGACCTATGTGCACCTTATTGTGATGTGGTATTGATAATGACCTATGTGCACCTTATTGTGATGTGGTATTGATAATGACCTATGTGCACCTTATTGTGATGTGGTATTGATAATGACCTATGTGCACCTTATTGTGATGTGGTATTGATAATGACCTATGTGCACCTTATTGTGATGTGATATTAATAATGACCTATGTGCACCTTATTGTGATGTGGTATTGATAATGACCTATGTGCACTTTATTGTGATGTGGTATTGATAATGACCTATGTGCACCTTATTGTGATGTGGTATTGATAATGACCTATGTGCGTGCCATGTGTGTACCTGAGAGAGTGTCTGTAGCTGCGGTAGTATTGCTGGATCAGTACTGCTGCTCGCCGGCTCTGCTGGAACTTCCTCTGTTCGTGGAAACTGCGGAAGCGGCTCTGGATCAAAATGGCTGCCAGCGTCATCCTCTTATAAAGTGCATACTGATAGAGATATTACATTAGACTGGTCAGGGAATTAGTACAAACTTAATGTACATTCAAACAATGTGTTATAGAATAAAGACAGAGAGATTGAGAGAGAGTGCCACACTACCTTCAAGGCTATCCATGACAGCTTGATGGAGATGGAGAGAGATGGAGAGAGGGAGAAAGAAAGAGAGAGAGTATGAAGGACATATTGTGGACACATCCAGTCATAGTGAACCAGACTAGACATAGAGTAGAAGGTATGTCAGCTGCTGTGTTCTAGTTGTCCTGACTAATGGCTGAGCTGACTGATGCTGATTGGTCATTGGCTTCAGTAGCAGGGCTGATATGATCTGGTTGATCTGGGATTGAGAGTCATACTGTACCTGTTTGTATTTCTTATAGCAGCGCTGGACCACTGCTACTGTTTCTTTACGTTGCTCCTGGATTGGCCGGCCCTAGAGGAAGGAGGAAGGGAAGGGTGAGTTGGCATGGCAACCACAGGGGAGAGACCAGGAGTGGGCATGCGAGCCACAGATGGTTGACCCCAAACTTCACAACACTGGATTCTAGATCATACAGTTGTTGCAGTGTATCCTTATGAGGGAGAGGGAGAGAGAGAGAATGCAGTGCAGTTGTTTTTTCTATCCAGGCCATGCTCTGCTTAAACTCCCCATGCAGGGTCAATCACACACACCCAGACAATACTACTCCAGACATCCACTCATTCACCCTTCAACCTGTGGAGCCAGGGACCTGGCAGGGAGAACTTTTAACCCAGAATAAAGTATTCTTCTACTTGACCCGTCTGTTGTATTTTGTAGTGCTTTGAGTGATTTTTGTGTACGACGGCTTTACAAACAGAGTTATTATCAATACCTTGTACTTTCTGAGGGTGTGGTGGGCGTGTCTTGCAGCCTCGTACAGTTCTCTTTGCTCCGCCTCTGTCAGTGTGAGGTGGGCAGGGTTGGTGTCTGGGCCCTCTCCACTGAGTGATGCATGCAGGAAGGAGCTCCAGTCGGCTGGGGAGGGCAGGCCTTGCGGAGCCAGGGGACTTTCCTCATCCTCAGGCCCAGACAGGGGGCTTGGTATGGGGCTTGGGGTGGGCATCTGGGGCCTGGAGTATAGAAACCTGAAGGAAAAGCACCAGAAGCAGTATGAGGGAGAGTGCAGGCAGTAATATACACTACATCGATACAACACCACAGTATCATATAGAGATAGGAGCTTTATGGACTCACCGCTCCACGTCACCAATGTAACTAGCCAACCAGCTGACATCACCGCTGACCCCAACGGTCTCCGGTGGCGACGTCTCAGTCTCCGTGGCAACAAAGCCCTCCTGTTTGATCCTGTCAGGAGTGGCCTCCATGATGTGTTCTGCCAGCATCATCATGTTCATCTGCAACACACACACACAAATAAGTGCTTGCACGAAGTAAAAGTGGAGGCTTGAGTGGAGTTATTGGTCAAACTAGCCTAAGCTCCTCCTACCTGCAGGTCTTCACTGTTCTCCTGATAGGTCAGCAGTTCTGGCTCCTCCCCCCTGGTGGATACGCCCCTCTGACGCAGATGATTGGCCAGTCTCTCCTTTCCCAGAATCCTCCTGGCCAAACTCCGCCTCCCAAGAGCCTGCCGCAAGCTATACCTACTGCCACCCCCTGACCCCCCTAACCTGGTCTGCAGAGGTGGGCTGGGGAAGTGGGGATTTGGGGTGTTAGAGCTGGGTCTGGGGGGGTGAGTGTTTAGGGGGCTGAGGTTGGGTAGTTGAGAGCGTGGGGGGTTGACTGGCTGTTGCTGGGCATCAGGATTGAGTTTGAGTCTCTTGGCTGGTGGTAGGTCTCCCTGGTTGTCTGGTGGCCCCCGGTGTTGGCCCTGCAACTGGGGTTGGCCCTGGTGAGCCCAGCTCTGACTCTGGCTGTGGTTCTGGGTGCTCTGCTGTGGTTCTGTCCTGGTTCTCCTTAGGTCTGGTGAGACAGATCATGATATCACACATGTAACTGTGGCCCTCAGGGTTAAATACCCCAATGTAACCAAGGTAACCTCTCTCACCTGGGTTAGAGCTGGGGGCGGGGCTTTCCCTATGTCCACTGGGCTCCGATTCGCTGCTCCACCTGTCCATCCAGGTGTCAGTGGGTGGACTCTGAGTAGGAGGAGTCTGTTGCAGCTGCTCCAGTAGCTCGGCCAAGCGAGTGTGTCCCCGTGAGCGTGCAATACTGAGTGGCAGGCGGCCCAGCGAATCAGGGATGGCCAAAGCTCTGGGGTCCCACTGGTACAGAACCAGCGCTGCTTCTGTATGACCCAGAGCACAGGCCCACATCTATCGGGTGGAGACAAAACACGTCATATACACACAGCATTAAATAAATATAGACAGAACATACATTCACATTCACATTACATCACAAACACAATCTCTTACCAGTGGGGTGCAGGAGAAGTGGTCGACATTGAGCGGGTCCACCTCTAATTCCAGATCTATGCTGTCTGCATGCTTAGTGCTGAGGAACAGAGGAGCACATTTAGAACCACATCTTAATGTACCTGTGTGTGTGTGTGTGTGTGTGTGTGTGTGTGTGTGTGTGTGTGTGTGTGTGTGTGTGTGTGTGTGTGTGTGTGTGTGTGTGGATTCTCACCGCCAGCGGATGAGAGTCTGTATTAACCCTGCGTATCCCTGAGCTGCGGCCAAGTGCAGCAGGGTCATGCCCCGGGAACTCCGGCTGTGGATCAGCTGATTGGAGGAAACCCAACAGGGACGGGTCATCATCTTCTCACACACCACCACCACACGGCCCTCAAATGAACCCTCGGCTGGGGAGAGCTGGAGAGAGAGGGAGGGGTAAAAGCAATCAAGCAATAAAACAATCAAACAATTAACTAGCCACTCAACCAAACAATCAATTAACCAATGCAATGAGTTACCTGGGACTGGTGGTCAGTGCCACCTGCTCCTCCACCTCCCCCCGTGGCTGCCGTGGTTTCGGAGCTCTGATGGTGATTGGTTATCTCAGCCATCCTCTGTTCCATCTGCTCCAGACGCTCCAGAATGGACATCCTGAACTGGGTATCTATGGAAACACAGGAGGGACACACTGGGATTGGATAAAAGTGGGACAGGCAGAGATGACTGGTTGAGGTGAGCTGTATTCATAATGTGTTCATTATCTCTATAGCAGATTCCCATACAATAAGAGAAAACAGAGTTTACAGGGTGAAACATCAAGCTCTCTCTCTACAGAGATAAACCTTAAAAACAAACTAGACCTGGTGGCAATTCAACAATAGTCAATGTTTGTATCTATGTGAGAGAGAACAGGAGTGTGTACTTGCACTGTGTGTGTGTGTGCTTGCGCGCGTCTTTGTTCAAATGCTACTGCAGTGTTGCTGCAGTGCAGATTATGTCATCCCCACCTGATGGTCTCTCTTTCTCCCTCTCCATCTCCATCTCCGTCTCTCTCTCTCTCTCGCTCTCTGTCTCTCTCTCTCTCTCTCTCTCTCTCTCTCTCTCTTTCTCTCTCTCTCAGGATGCGGCACACACAGAGGAGGAGAAGAGGGTGGGACGACAACTGTGACATAAGAGCTCCTCCCCTTTAACACAACTACTACAGCCAATCAGAATGGAGCATAGCCTGCCAGCTACGCACGACAGAGAGCTCATCTGAATGAACAGAAAAACAAACTCAACATGTTGTGTTAGCTTCCCAAACAAATGCCTTAAGGTCAGTGTGTTAACATGGTCTGTCGTCACCCAAACATATTGGGTTCAATACCAGCTGGTTATACCACCACATTGCGTGGACAAAATTTTAGGGGGAATTTAGAAGTTTCTCTGTTCTATGTCTAGGCGGGTCTGTCTGGATTACTCCGATCTGTGTGGGTGTTGCATCAGTCTGCTGCATGTGGGACCTTGATCTCTCACCAGACACAGAGGAATCATGAATTATACTGACCCTCTTTGACTCTCCAATTGTGTGTGTCTCTGCATGTGTGTATCTACAGACTTGTGTGTCTCAGTCTCCAACCATGTTTGTGTTGCTCACAAGATATGTTTGTATGTGTGTCAGTCTCTTTCCTCCTACAGGGAGCCTATCTGTCTACTCCATAGGCTATACCCCTTTCCAACCCTTCTATGAGGTCCTCTGGGGCACTTCCAGTCACACACACAGCATGTCAGTGACAACAGCATGTCAAGGACAACACAGTACTTGGCGGTGGAGACATGACCACTGCTGACAACATGCTTGTTTCTATGTGTTAGTTTTTTTCAGTCGGGTATTTGTGGATGGCGGGAGGTCTGTTTAATTAGAGAAAAACTTGTTTTCCAGAACAGTTCAATTCTGTTCCAAGTTTTGACCCACTTTCTGCCCCTGTTCCTGCCCATCAGTCTTGGGATTTGTTCAATTGTTATATATTTCTTAAAGTAACCAGAATAAAAACTGTGAAACGTCACATTAGGAAATGATTTTCACCAGCCCACAGGCTTTCAGCACAACTCACAGCTAGTCTACAACTCGTGGCACTGTCCACTTCTCTTGGTGCTGAAATCAGAATGTGGGACCGCGCTTCATGCAACTTCGACTTGGTTCAGACCAGCTCGTAGCCTACTCCTACTCTCTGTTCAATTCACTCACTTATAGTTTACAAGTTATAATATAGTTCATTGCCCTAAATGTAGGCCTATGCCTTTGCGAAAAGTTAATAGACTAGGCTATAGAAGTCCCCCAACGGCATATATTGAGCTACACGGACAGTGGCTTATTGTAGTCCTTTGTTTGAGGTTGATTTATTCAGAGAGAAATAGAGAGAGAGCGAGACAAAGCGCAAGAGAGAGAGAGAGAGAGAGAGAGAGAGAGAAAGAGAGAGAGAGAGAGCGAGAGAGAGCAGCTCTTCCACAGCACACGTGTTACTTAGTTACTTAGTCATTGTGCTACCAGGCCAGCCAAGTTACACAACATAATATACAGGGGTTAGCCATTTACACACGTTTTAATACCTGTGCCGCAAGATGAGGGAATTTGACCTGGACTGTGTTGGCTGTGAGCCTTTACATGGTATATCATCTGTAATGACCAATGAAAGCAATGTAAACACACACAACTAACGACTTTCGAGATGATGCGAGCATGCATAGGCAGACATAGCCTACTATCAACACCACAGTCAGGTAGCCAAAGTGAATAATAGGATAAACTAAAATCCTCTAAATGGCTCCAGTCAAGACTCAACAGCGACCTCCGAGACATTCTGTGGCTCTTGCATTTTCAACACCAATTACGAGGTAAATGCACAAAACACCGACAACAGCTAAAAGTCTATTTTCTATTTAGTTTTCACATAATAGATAAGGCTACTAACCGGAAAGCTCAAATAGTTTCTCTGACGCTCTCTTTGTCCTTCTTCTTCTGTTTTACAGTTCCCTTTTAGTTTGAGGTGTGCGACGCTTGCTACCATGCAACATCAATAGAACAAAGTGGAAGAGGCGAGAGAGAGAGAGTCTCTACCCTCCCCTCCCATTTCGCGCCGTTTCTCTCCCCTAAAACCGTGAGAGGTGCGTAAACAGGGCAGACGTTCATTCTAATTGCGCCGCAGGGAAACAGACGCCGGAGTTAAATCTAACCATGGGGAGTTCCACGAGCTACCGGTGTCTCGGTCATCATCCGTGGGAGAAAAATAAACGAATCACAAGAGTCAGAGACAGTAGAATAACTTGACTGCCCGCTTTTCAAACAAAGGCACAGTGGAGAGACGAGAGTGAATTCAAGCAGGCGTGAGTAGGCTAATGCAAATATGCCTGGGTAGCCGTACTCTATCATTCTGATATTTGATCTCTTTGGTGCATTGTACAATTTTGGTAGGCTAGTTTATGACAACGAGCCTCAATATGGGGCGACCGACCATTGAAACAGGTTTAAACTAGGCTGCCGAGGCTACGCCTCTCTCTCATTTGGTCAATCTGTCGAGATTATGCTGGGAGCGACTATGCACAGATGGCTGCTCTATTAATCCCACCTCCAGCGCTCTAAAACGCTCTAAAATCTATTGCTATTCCGCTTTGTGTATCTTATGTGAGCGGAACCTGGTGAAGACCCATTACGGTTTACATTTAGCTGCAATAAAACAGACCGTCAACCTAACAAAACATTATGCGAGTGTTCTCTTTATGTGGACCGCAGCAGTGCGTCTTTCTGTAGACGCATTGCCGCACTGCCCCTCCCCCATCTCTCTCTCTCTCTCTCTCTCTCTCTCTCTCTCTCTGCATTGCGGGCGATAGCACAGGCCACAATAGCGTATCTATCACATAGACTGGAGCGAACGAGATGAAACACACACGCCCCTGAACTATACAGGGATTGAATAATTACAGCACCTTGTTGCACAGACTAGTGTTTGCAAGAGTGAATGTTTGTGTGAGAGGGAAAATTGAGTAGCAAACTAAATGTAACTACTTAGAGGTTCGTACAGTCAGGAAACCTTATTGTCATTCAATAATTGTCAGGATGTTGTACATGGTGAAAAACAACAAAACACACAGCAATCACATAAAACAAGGGTCTAACAAAGCCTATGACCAACAGGTGTTTAAAAACTTCATTTCAGTTCACATGACAGCAATTATACACAGGCTATATGTCTGTCCCCCACACAAAGGCTCCCTGGAGGCTGCAGTATAAAACATACAGTGCCAGTCAAAAGTTTGGACACACCTACTCATTCCAGATGTTTTCTTTATTTTTACTACTTTCTACATTGTAGATTAATAGAGAAGACATCAAAACTATACAATAACACATATGAATCATGTAGTAACCAAAAGTGTTAAACAAATCAAAATATATTTGAGATTCTTCAAAGAAGCCACCCTTTGTCTTGACAGCTTTGCACACTCTTGGCATTCTCTCAACCAGCTTCATGAGGTAGTCACCTGGAAAGCATTTAAATTAACAGGTGTGCCTTGTTAAAAGTTAATTTATGGAATGTCTTTCCTTCTTAATGTGTTTGAGCCAATCAGTTGTGTTGTGACAAGGTAGGGGTGGTATACAGAAGATATCCCTATTTGGTAAAAGACCAAGTCCATATTACGTCAAGAACAGCTCAAATAAGCAAAGAGAAACGATAGTCCATCATTACTATAAGACATTGAAGGTCAGTCAATCCAGAAAATGCCAAAAAACGTTGAAAGTTTCTTCAAGTGCAGTCACAAAAACCATCAAGCGCTATGATGAAACTGGCTCTCATGAGGACCGCCACAGGAAAGGAAGAGCCAGAGTTACCTCTGCTGCAGAGGATAAGTTCATTGGAGTTACCAGCCTCAGAAATTACAGCCCAAATAAATGCTTCACAGAGTTCAAGTAACAGACACATCTCAACATCAACTGTTCAGAAGAGACAGTGTGAATCAGGCCTACATGGTCAAATAGTTGCAAAGAAACCACTACTAAAAGACACAAATAAGAAAAAGAGACTTGCTTGGGCCAAGAAACACGAGCAATGGACATTAGACGGGTGAAAATCTGTCCTTTGGTCTGATGACTCCAAATTTGAGATTTTTGGTTCCAACTGCTGTGTCTTTGTGAGATGCAGAGTAAGTGAACGGATCAAATCATTTTTTTATATAGCCCTTCTTACATCAGCTGATATATCAAAGTGCTGTACAGAAACCCAGCCTGAAACCCCAAACAGCAAGCAATGCAGGTGTAGAAGCATGGTGGCTAGGAAAAACTCCATAGAAAGGCCAAAACCTAGGAAGAAACCTAGAAAGGAACCAGGCTATGATGATCTCTGCATGTGTAGTTCCCACCATGACGCATGGAGGAGGAGGTGTGATGGTGTGGCGGTGCTTTGCTGGGGACACTGTCAGTGATTTATTTAGAATTCAAGGCACACTTAACCAGCATGGCTACCACAGCCATCTGGTTTGTGCTTAGTGGGACTATCATTTGTTTTTCAACAGGACAATGACCCAACACATCTCCAGGCTGTGTAAGGACTATTTGACCAAGAAGGAGAGGGATGGAGTGCTGCATCAGATGACCTGGCCTCCACAATCACCCGACCTCAACCCAATTGAGATAGTTTGGCATGAGTTGGACCGCAGAGTGAAGGTAAAGCAGCCAACAAGTGCTCAGCACATGTAGGAACACCTTCAAGACTGTTGGAAAATCATTCCAGGTGAAGCTGGTTGACAGAATGCCAAGAGTGTGGAAAGTTGTCATCAAGGCAAAGGATGGCTACTTTGAAGAATCTAAAATCTAAAATATATTTTGATTGAACACTTTTAATAATTATTCCATATGTGTTATTTCATAGTTTGTATGTATTCACTATTATTCTACAATGTAGAAAATAGTACAAATAAAGAAAAACCCTTGAATAGGTGTGTCCAAACTTTCGGCTGGTACTGTTTTACAGGCTAAAATTAACAAGTCCCATCAGGCATAGTGGTAGAATGTCTCGCCTATGGAGAATAATGAACATTTTCCAGCCAGTGGCTCTAGTCTAGTGGTGCTGTCCATGGGGCTGAAACAGGCCTCTACATTTTCTGTCATTATGTGGAATCCACACTTTCAGACTCAACACTCACTCAGAGAGAGATTGTAAGAGAGTGTATCTGGTCCCAAAACACCCCTTGTCCCTATTCCTGTCCCCTATGTGACGTGTAAATCCAGGCCCCCATACAACATGGTGGAATCTCCCATCAAACCTATGGCATGATCAGCAACACACCAAAAATGCTATACTACATGCAGGAACCCAAATCTGTAGAAATATATTACATCCCTAGCCGGCTACCACCCGGTTACTCAACTCTGCACCTTATAGGCTGTTGCCCTATATACATACTGTAGACATGGAATCACTGGTCACTTTAATAATTATAACACTGCTTTACTCATCTCATATGTATATACTGTATTCTATTCTACTGTATTTTAGTCAATGCCACTCCGACATTGCTCGTCCTAATATTTATGTTTCTCCATTCCATTCTTTTACTTGTAGATTTGTGTGAATCGTTAGATACTACAGCACTGTTGGAGCCAGGAAAACAAGCATTTCGCTACACCCGCAATAACATCTGATAAATGTGTCTATGTGACCAATGCAATTTGATTTGATTTAAAACAGTAAATTGTCTGTCACGTTCTGACCTTAGTTCTGTTATTATATCTTTGTATTAGTATGGTCAGGGCGTGAGTTGGGTGGGCAGTCTGTTTGTTTTTCTATGTTGGTTTTTGAGTTCGGCCTAGTATGGTTCTCAATCAGAGGCAGCTGTCAATTGTTGTCTCTGATTGAGAATCATACTTAGGTAGCCTGGGTTTCACTTTTGGGTTGTGGGTGTTTGTTTTCCGTGTTGTATATTCACGTCATCGTTTGTTGTTTTGTTCGAGTGTTCTATTGTCTTGATTAAAAAACATTATGGACACCTACCACGCTGCGCATTGGTCCTCCGATCCTTCTTGCTACTGAGATCCCTTACATTGTCTAAACACTCTGTTTCACCCTTGGTACTAGCATCTGAGAAGAGGATTCCTCATCACAGCTACATAAGGCATCATAACATCTGTCATAGAGTGGCACGTATGCACGTAAAGTGCGCACCAGGGTTTCCGTTAGCTGGTCAGACAGTGCTAGAGCTGCTGTAGCTCCTCAGCTCGATGCTGTTGGAGTGAAATGGGCTTTTATTGCGCAACAATTCTATATGCAATCGTGTGTTCAAAATAGTTTTGATGGCCACGATTAAAAAGAGCTACTATTTTTATTTCTCAACTGATAATTGAAGCACGCTTCCTATTCACCATTCAAATGAATACACAAAGGTAGGCAGGCTATCAGCACATCCTCTACCACTTTGCAATGTGAGCCAGAGGCAGTATGCATTTTGAAAACATATACTTAATTGTTTGAAACCTGAATGTTTTACTTCAAATTATGGGGCATGTCTTACCTTATAGAAACATGAAGGAAATGATTTTATGCCATTGAAACTAGCATCTCTCTCCTGTTCCATTGGTTTTCATATCAACTTTCCTTTGTTGTCCAGAAGCCAAAGGCACAATCCTAGTCATATTATCAACCCAGCCTAGTTGTCACATCTTTAGAAACTTAGAAAGTTGGGGAATCTAAAAGAGATTTAAAACTCTGTCCCACATGGAACCGCTTGCATCAGGTGCACTGTTTAGAATGGTGTTTTCCTGCAGATTGCATTTTGGCAAATTACATTGTATTGGCTGCTTCATTACAGGAGTTGCATGTTCTGTTAAGATGAATGACCATAATCTACATGTGATTTCAGTCATTCTGAGCACTGGGGGTGGACACCCTAGCCAGGATACCAGGGTTAACATCTCTACTCTTATAAGTGCCATGGGATATTTAGTGACCACAGAGAGTCGGGACACCCCTTTAACGTCCCATCTGAAAGACAGCACCCTACACAGGGCACTGTCCCCAATCACTGCCTTGGCAAATTGGGATATTTTTTGGGGGACCAGAGGAAGAGTGCCTCCAATATCACCTCCAACAGAATCTGGTCTCCCATCCAGGGACTGACCAGGACCAACCCTGCTTAGCTTCAGAGACAAGCCAGCAGTAGGATGCAGGATGGTATACACTCATGTACGCACACACACACACACAAACATTGACTTACCGTCCAGGGACAACCAGTCGTGTTGTGAGGAGGGCAGGGCGGGCAAGTCTCGAGCTTTATACTCAAACACCACAGAGGAAGAGATCACATCTCCACCCATAGCCACCTGCAGCATCACCAAACCTGTTTCATGGGCTAAGACACACACACGCACACACACCCACACACACACACACACACACACACACACACACACACACACACACACACACACACACGGGTTGGGATTAGTAATAGAGTGTGTGCATGAGAAAGTAGTTTGCTGAGTGTATGCATGTCTCTGTGTGTGTGTGTGTGTGAGTGTGTTACCAGGGCAGTAGCAGCGCAGTACTCCTGGCTGTATGAGAGCAGCTGGGACACTGATGTGGTCAAACAGACAGCTGTACTCCCTGCTGGCCTCCAGCCAGGGACCTGTTATCAACACCTTCACCCCACCCTGAAACAAAGACACAGTCACATGCAGTGATGTTGTGTGTGTGTCAAAGCGTCCAAGGGGATGACGCCACTCTGTATGTTCTCTTTCTTAGTGTCTCCCCAGTCTCAGTCTGACCCTCTTCCCACTGGGCACTGACATCAATGCTGAGCCACAGACCGTGTGTGTGTGTCTCAGGTCATTAATGTCTCAGAGGATCTACGTCAGACTCTTACTGCGTACAGACAGACGTTGGCCTTATGAGTTATATGGTTGCTGATAGTTCATGTACAGTGCCTTGCGAAAGTATTCGGCCTCCTTGAACTTTGCGACCTTTTGCCACATTTTAGGCTTCAAACATAAAGATATAAAACTGTATTTTTTTGTGAAGAATCAACAACAAGTGGGACACAATCATGAAGTGGAACGACATTTATTGGATATTTCAAACTTTTTTAACAAATCAAAAACTGAAAAATTGGGCGTGCAAAATTATTCAGCCCCCTTAAGTTAATACTTTGTAGCGCCACCTTTTGCTGCGATTACAGCTGTAAGTCGCTTGGGGTATGTCTCTATCAGTTTTGCACATCGAGAGACTGACATTTTTCCCCATTCCTCCTTGCAAAACAGCTCGAGCTCAGTGAGGTTGGATGGAGAGCATTTGTGAACAGCAGTTTTCAGTTCTTTCCACATATTCTCGATTGGATTCAGGTCTGGACTTTGACTTGGCCATTCTAACACCTGGATATGTTTATTTTTGAACCATTCCATTGTAGATTTTGCTTTATGTTTTGGATCATTGTCTTGTTGGAAGACAAATCTCCGTCCCAGTCTCAGGTCTTTTGCAGACTCCATCAGGTTTTCTTCAAGAATGGTCCTGTATTTGGCTCCATCCTTCTTCCCATCAATTTTAACCATCTTCCCTGTCCCTGCTGAAGAAAAGCAGGCCCAAACCATGATGCTGCCACCACCATGTTTGACAGTGGGGATGGTGTGTTCAGCTGTGTTGCTTTTACGCCAAACATAACGTTTTGCATTGTTGCCAAAAAGTTCAATTTTGGTTTCATCTGACCAGAGCACCTTCTTCCACATGTTTGGTGTGTCTCCCAGGTGGCTTGTGGCAAACTTTAAACAACACTTTTTATGGATATCTTTAAGAAATGGCTTTCTTCTTGCAACTCTTCCATAAAGGCCAGATTTGTGCAATATACGACTGATTGTTGTCCTATGGACAGAGTCTCCCACCTCAGCTGTAGATCTCTGCAGTTCATCCAGAGTGATCATGGGCCTCTTGGCTGCATCTCT
Source organism: Oncorhynchus clarkii lewisi (assembly GCF_045791955.1). NCBI lineage: Eukaryota > Metazoa > Chordata > Actinopteri > Salmoniformes > Salmonidae > Oncorhynchus > Oncorhynchus clarkii. The sequence continues at coordinate 54,470,116 of NC_092153.1, forward strand.
GATCAGTCTTCTCCTTGTAGGAGCTGAAAGTTTAGAGGGACGGCCAGGTCTTGGTAGATTTGCAGTGGTCTGATACTCCTTCCATTTCAATATTATCGCTTGCACAGTGCTCCTTGGGATGTTTAAAGCTTGGGAAATATTTTTGTATCCAAATCCGGCTTTAAACTTCTTCACAACAGTATCTCGGACCTGCCTGGTGTGTTCCTTGTTCTTCATGATGCTCTCTGCGCTTTTAACGGACCTCTGAGACTATCACAGTGCAGGTGCATTTATACGGAGACTTGATTACACACAGGTGGATTGTATTTATCATCATTAGTCATTTAGGTCAACATTGGATCATTCAGAGATCCTCACTGAACTTCTGGAGAGAGTTTGCTGCACTGAAAGTAAAGGGGCTGAATAATTTTGCACGCCCAATTTTTCAGTTTTTGATTTGTTAAAAAAGTTTGAAATATCCAATAAATGTCGTTCCACTTCATGATTGTGTCCCACTTGTTGTTGATTCTTCCCCCCAAAAATACAGTTTTATATCTTTATGTTTGAAGCCTGAAATGTGGCAAAAGGTCGCAAGGCACTGTATACTAGTGTAATCTATACACTACTTCCTATGTCTATGTAGCTACTTTGGGTGATATATCCATTCAGAAGCTAGGGAATTGGAAGTTGGGCTTCAAGATGTAAGAGGTCAGAGGTTAAGGGTTAGGTACTAGTGACTCACCTCTGGGTAAGACCACTCGGGGGAGTAGTCTGTCACCCCAAAAAGCCTCCCCGTCTCTGGCAGCAATCTCAGAGGTCCCTGCTCCACCTCTGAACCCTGAATGGGGGCTGCTCCTGCCTCCTGGCCCTCTCCAACCTCCTCCTGGGGCATCAGAGCAGGGGTGTAGAGTGCACTGCCTCCTGTCCCGGCCACCGCCCCCCCTCCACCCCCCTCAACAGAGATGAAGTCATTGATGAGGTCAGAGAACTGGTTTCCAAACGATGCCTCAAAGCCTTCCAGGCTGATGCCCCCGCCTGCCCCCTCAGCTCCCCCAGCCTCACCTACACCTGGCTGGGGAAGAGTAGAGCTGTACAACCCCCCCTCCATGGCTGCTCCAGCTAGAGACTGAGGACTGTCCACCACTGCGCTGTTAACTCCTGCATCCCTGACCCCGTTACTGAAAATATATTTCTCTCCTATTTCTTGTCCCCCCTCTACTCCCCCACTCTTGGTTGTTGGCTGTAGGTAGTGATCTCCACCTCTCCCAACACCAGTGTTGTTTCTGTAGACCTCATGCTGTTCCCCAGGATTGAGGAGTAACTCTGCCCTCTTCTGTGTCTCTTTCTCTGGGGACGTCACCTTCCCAGGTCCTCTGGTGCTCAGCTGGTCTTTTCTCATCTCCTGCCCCCTTACAGGAAAGCTACCCAGCCCCACTAGACCCCCCTGGCTGCTTTCCTCACTGTGGCCATGTTGGTCTGGTGAGGGTTGGTGGAGGTATGTGTGAGGGTCTCCGTTGGTGCCTGTAGAGTCAGTCTGTGGTATGGTAGATAGGCCCAGATAAGCCTGGGTCTCGCCTGAGTTCTGGCCCGTCTCAGAGGCACAGATCTGGGGCTGGGTGGCCTGGGTGAGGGGGGTCTTAGGGGAGGCCTGCAAGAAGAGACTGGGGGAGTGTTGGTGTATCTGCTGTGCCAAGCTCTGGGCGCAGGCTGATGACATCACAGCACTGAAGTCCATTTGCTCCAGTGTGGTGCTAGGGCTCAGGCCCGTCCCCTCGCCAGCGTACCCGCTCTGATTATCCAGCGGCTGCTCCAGGGGAGTATCTTCGGTCTTGATGTTTACGAGCGTGGCGTTGAATACATAGCCGTTAGCCGTTAGTGACTGTGGAGAGCAGCGGAGCCCCCCCTCACTATTACAGCTACCTTCCTCGGCCTTACCCCCTCCTCCCCCGTATGTTTGGCCCTGCTTGGGGTTGTTGAGGAAGCAGTCTGGGTCAAAGTTCATGCTGGTCTCAAGAAGGTTGACTCCAGAACCTCCGGCATCCAGACTGCTGGAGAGGACCAACTCCCCCCCTTCCTCTGCTAACCCCACCCCCCCAGGGAACTCAAAGCGCTGGGTGTCTGGGGCAACAGCCAGTAGAATCCCAGTGGTGGTAGCGTCATGGGTGGAGCCAATCAGGTGGGCGTGTTCTGTGGTGTACACGGAATCCCCTGTTACAGTGGCAACCTCGGACATGAACACAGCAGCAGAGCTCTGTGATAGGCTGCTGGCCAGGCCGAGGGCAGGACTGTCTGCAGTAATGTCGCTGGTGATTGACAGTGGGGAGCTCTGTGTGGTGTCGGGAACCTCCACCTGATTGGTGGATGTGGAGGAGACTTCCATGCTGCTCTGGGGAAGCAGGGAGGGTTTTGGCAGCCTTCCATTCTTCTTCTCCCCCCCTCCTCTGCTCCTGGCCCCCACTCCAGGACTGGGCTCTGTCTGCCCCTCAGACACATCACTGTTCTGCACCTCTGTCCCAGACCCTGTCCCTGTCCCAGACCCTGTCCCTGTCCCAGCCCCTGTCCCAGTCCCATCCCCTGTCCCTGTCTTTGCTTCTAATTTGGGGGAGATAATGCGGTGTTTGGCTGTGGAGCATTTCTGGTGCAGGCTACTCCCGGCACCTGGGAGAGAGGACAGAGAGATGGAGAGGGAAAGAAGGAGGGGTGAAAAGGACAGAGAGATGGAGAGGGGGAGAAGGAGGGGTGGAAAGGACAGAGAGATGGAGAGGGGGAGAAGGACGGGAGGAAAGGACAGAGACAGGGATTGATATACAGTATATCACTGTTATACACTACATAATTTATAATGTCACAAACCATTTACAAGCCACAAAACACAAATACAGAGACAACATCTCGTCACTTCATGTTATCAAGTATTGATCACATAGTTTGAACATTACCACCTGTCAATTTCAGAGGGGAATTAAATCTGTTTTAACAATTAAGTTGAATATATTCTAGTTTACCTGTTCGATCCTTTATGTTTCTCTCATGGCCCTGAGAACTTAGTGCACCTGTGTCAAACTCCGGTCCTTGAGGGCAGAGTGTCTGCAGGTTTTCACTCCTCTCTTGTACTTGATTGATAAATTTAGGTAATTGATTAGTTTGGAACTCCTCATCACCTGGCTTTCTAGGTCTTAATTGGACATAGATCTAAAGGAAATAACAAAAGCCAGCAGACAAACGGCCCTCCAGGAATGTAGTTTGACACCAAGGCCTTAGAGCAGGGTTCCCCCCACAATTCCAAAGTATTCTCTAGCATAATATAAAGTATGTATACACCTTGACTTTTTCCACATGTTGTTGTGTTGCAGCCTGAATTCAAAATGGATAAATGTTTTCTCTCTCGCCCATTTACACACAATAACCCATAATGACAAACGTATTGAAAATGAAATACAGAAATATTTAATTTACATACAGTAATACTGAACTTATTTAGGCTTGCCATAGCAAAGAGGTTGAATACTTATTGACCCAAGACATTTCAGCTTTGTTAACATTTCTAAAAACATAATTCCACTTTGACATTATGGGGTATTGTGTGTATACCAGTGACAAAAAACATCAACATTTAATAAGTTTTAAATCCAGGCTGTTACACAACAAAATGTGGAAAAAGTCAAGGGGTGTGAATACTTTCTGAAGGTACTGTATGTGATTGTATACAAATGTACGCAAGGTTTGAAATGATTATGTTTTAGTCAAATATTTGATCTGTTTGGGCTTCTTGATGTCAATATGCAGTCTACAAATGATTTGTAATTATGTTCCTGCCCCCTGACCATCCGCTCAAGAAAAAATTGTAAATCTAGTAGATGCTACCTGCCTTAGAGCAGTGATTCGCAAGCTGTGGGGCGGGTTCCCAAAACTCACTCCAGCTTTCAACATACTCTTGAAAGTTGTAATAGTAGAATGCACAAGGTTAAATTTCAAAATTGTGTGGTGCATCATCAGTTTTCCTCTTGTCATGTCATTGCAGACCTTAGAGAGCTATTTATTTACAACCTGTCAGAAATGTCCAGATCAACTAGCCCATGTAAGCTACATTTTTTTAGCTATTTATTTACAACCTGTCAGAAATGTCCAGATCAACTAGCCCATGTAAGCTACCTTCTTTTAGCTATTTATTTACAACCTGTCAGAAATGTCCAGATCAACTAGCCCATGTAAGCTACTTTTTTTTTTTTGCTATTTAGCTTTTAGCGTTCTTTTGCCTATAGATTTTATTGTAATGTTTGAGTCCCTCAAATATCACATTAATACACATCCGTAGTTTTAAAATGGCAAAATGTTCTCTCCACCAACAAGAGGGGTATGAACAGTTTGTGTCACAAACAGTGCCCATAGAAATAAACATGGATTGCGCTCGGGGGGGGGGGGGGGGGGGGGACCTCTCACTCAACATCTATAGCCTATTATAGCTTATTATTGAACAACCTACAGCACCCGATGTCACAGGAAGGCCAAAAAGGTCATCAAGGACAACAACCACTTGAGCCACTGCCTTGAGCCACTTGAGCCACTGCCCGCTATCATCCAGAAGGCGAGGTCAGTACAGGTGCATCAAAGCGGGGACAGAGACTGAAAAACAGCTTCTATCTCAAGGCCATCAGACTGTTAAACAGCCATCAGTTGCACCTTAGAGGCTTCTGCCCTATATACTGTACATAGACTTGAAATCACTGGCCACTTTAATAATGGAACACTAGTCACTTTAATAATGTTTACATATTTTGCATTACTCATCTTATATGTATATAGTGTATTCTATTCTATTCTAATGTATTTTAGTCTAGGCCACTCCGACATTGCTCGTCCAAATATCTATATATTCTTAATTCCATTCCTTTACTGAAAATGTGTGTGTATTGTTGTGAAATTGTTAGATATTACTTGTTAGATATTACTGAACTGTTGGAGCTAGAAACACAAACATTTCGCTACAACTGCAATAATCTTTTATTTATTTAACCTTTATTTAACTAGGCAAGTCAGTTATTAACAAATTCTTATATACAATGGCAGCCTACCAAAAGGCAAAAGGCCGGGAACGAGGGCTGGGATAAAAAAATAAATTATAATAATAAATTATATATATAGTATATATGACAAAACACACATCACGACAAGAGACAACACAACACTACATAAAGAGAGACCTAAGACAACAACATAGCATGGCAGCAACACATGACAACACAGCATGGTAGAAACACAACATGACAACAACATGGTAGCAACACAACATGGTAGCAGCACAAAACAGGGTACAAACATTATTGGGTACAGACAACAGCACAAAGGGAAAGAAGGTAGAGACAACAATACATAACGCAAAGCAGCCACAACTGTCAGTAAGAGTGTCCATGATTGAGTCTTTGAATGAAGAGATTTGTATAAAACTGTCCCGTTTGAGTGTTTGTTGCAACTCGTTCCAGTCACTAGCTGCAGCGAACTGAAAAGAGGATGTGTGTGCTTTGGGGACCTTTAACAGAATGTGACTGGCAGAACGGTGTTGTATGTGGAGGATGAGGGCTGCAGTAGATATCTCAGATAGGGGGGAGTGAGGCCTAAGAGGGTTTTATAAATAAGCATCAACCAGTGGGTATTGCGATGGGTATACGAAGATGACCAGTGTACAGGGGAGTATAGAGTGCAGTGATGTGTCCTATAAGGAGCATTGGTGGTAAATCTGATGGCCGAATGTTACAGAATATCTAGCCGCTCGAGAGCACTCTTACCTGCCAATCTATAAATTATGTCTCCGTAATCTAGCATGGGTAGGATGGACATCTGAATCAGGGTTAGTTTGGCAGCTGGGATGAAAGAGGAGCGATTACGATAGAGGAAACCAAGTCTAGATTGAACTTTAGCTTGCAACTTTGATATGTGCTGAGAGAAGGACAGTGTACCATCTAACCATACTTCCAAGTAACTGTATGAGGTGACTACCTCAAGCTCTAAACCCTCAGAGGTAGTAATCACACCTGTGGGGAGAGGGGCATTATTCTTACCAAACCACATGACCTTTGTTTTGGAGGTGTTCAGAACAAGGTTAAGGGTAGAGAAAACTTGTTGGACACTAAGAAAGCTTTGATCATTTCACACAAAATCCGGGGTGGGGCCAGCTGAGTGTAAGACTGAATCATCTGCATGTAAATGGAAGAGAGAGCGTTCTACTGCCTGAGCTATGTTTTTGATGTAAATTGCGAAGAGCGTGGGGGCTAGGATTGAGCCTTGGGATACTCCCTTGGTGACAGGCAGTGGCCGAGACAGCAGATGTTCTGACTTCATACACTGCACTCTTTGAGAGAGGTAGAGAGCAGAAATCAGTGAAGCAGATATCAGAGCACAAGTCAGAATTGGGGCTAGCAACAGTAGATGGGCTAGGGTGTACATGCACATTTCCAGATATCATCAACAGTAATACAATCAATAATATCTGATAAACATGTGTATGTGACCAATAAAATTTGATTTGATGTTCCCCAATGCTGGAAAAGGGGCCTGAGCGGAAAAGTTTGGTGACCCTTGCTAGACGAAGAGCTAAATGAGATACAGTGTGAGGGTGCCACCATGTGTTGAAAGTGTGAACTACACACTGAATTGATGTACACCAGGGGGTGTCAGACTCATTTTGTCCTGGGGCTAGGGGGACACATTTTCTCTCTTTCTTGAGGTCTGGAGGGCTGCAATGCAAATTGGGTATATTGCCTTGCCGTCAAAAGACACAAAAACACAATGGACATGTTTACATTTACGTCCATTATCATTTCATTTCAGGACTCAAAGGCCAGCATTGCCTGAACAGAAAGGATTTATTAAGCAGATGTTGACTTATCAACTGTATGCAAGTATTCTCTGTTTTGATCTTGCCAACTCCCAGTGTCACACCTCTGAGAAGCTGAGGTGTTGTTGTCTTTACAGGTCTGTAGTCCTACCTGATTGTAGGTTAACTTTACAGTAATACTATTGTGACCAACAGTTCAGATTTTGAATCCAAACAACTCAGATGTTGTAAAAGGGTATAAGATTTATTGTCTTTCTTTTTTTCCCCTGACTTTCTGTGGTGAGATATAAACTGTATTTCTTTCTCTCTCCCTCTCCCATCAGCTATGGGCCAAGGCACAAGCCATGGTTTCCTTGTCTCTCTCTCTCTCCCTCTGTGATCATGCTTAGAATAATTCCTTGTCTCTCTCTCTCGCTCCCTCTGTGATCATGCTTAGAATAATGCCTTGAAATGCTTTCTAGTTTAAGTTTATGCCTTGTAAATGTAATAATTCATTTTTCAAAGTAATTAAATACACTTGTATTTAGAATTCCATTCTCAGATATTTGTGAATTTGGTTATTTTTAACATTTTATTTAACCTTTATTTAACTATGCAAGTCAGTTAAGAACAAATTCTTATTTACAATGACGGCCTACCAAAAGGCCTCCTGCAAATAGGATTGCCTATTACTGTAACTCAACTGTAGTCTAATGCATATTGCTATTCATCTTATGGAGTCAGATAAACATTTTAATAGGCTAATAGCTTAGTCTTATTACGATTCGCATGTGAGGTATATATGATATGCATATAGGATAAATATTACCACACAACACAGACACATTAGAAACGGACTGACACTGAAATCCAAGGCTGTTGGGTGCATAAATGCAACTCACACATCTCAACACAGACAGTGCTGGTCCCAGAGAGAGCAATCCTCTGGGTTTGTAACAAACTAGAACTCTCTCTAACTCACACTCACTCATGAATAATGCATGCTGGGTATTTTGAACAGATGCTCCTCGCCCCCTTGTGTCTCCCCCCTGTGTCGGAGGACAGACGGTACACACACACACACACACACACACACACACACACACACACACACACACACACACACACACACACACAGAGTTTTGTACAGCTAACCTTGTGGCGACATACAATTCAGTCCCATTCAAAATCCAATTTTCCTTAACCCCTAAACCTAACCCATACCCTTACACTAAACCTAAACTGAAAACCTAACTCTAGCTCCTCACCTTAAAACTATACATAAACCTAATTCTCACCCTAACCTTAAATCCCACAGAAATAGCATTTGACCTTGTGGGGACTAACAAAATGTCCCCAGTTGTTCAAATTTTTGTTAGTTTACTATTCTTGTGGGGACTTCTGGTATAAACAAACACACACACACACACACACACACACACACACACACACACGCAATGCCTCTGCCTGCAGTCTCTTTTATTGCCACTGAGGGGCAGTGTGGTTCCGTTAAAGTCAAACTGACTCAGAAGAGAGAGGAACAGTAGATTTGGATGGAGATTTGGAACTAGACTCACAGCTCTCATATAACCATGACAACTCATGTGCTAAATAATTTAATGACATAAAATATAAAATAAGTTATCAGGGTTTATTCAATTGGATATAGAAAGATATGTGCTTTGTAGAATAGACTTGGCTTCCTTATGAGTGCAAGGTGAGGAGATGAAGTTTTAAAGGGGCTAGAGGTCAGGGGTTAAATGTGACTCACACATGGGTTTGAGCTGTCCAATGAGCTCCTCCTTGCTCCACTTGGCCCACTCCTTCCTGTCTGTGTTGATGGAGCAGAGGACAGGCCCACACGGCTTCCCACTGTCGTCCACCGCTGGAACGTTCAGGTAGTGTACCAACACTATGTCTGGGTTCTACACAGAGAGGGAAGAGATTTATAAAATAAACCTTCATTGGGGGAGAGAGGGGGGATGGAGGGAGAAAGAACTAGAGAGGGTGGGAATGAGAGTGTTAAACAAATCAAAATATATTTTATATTTGAGATTCTTCAAAGTAGCCACCCTTTGCCTTGATTACAGCTTTTCACACTCTTGGCATTTTCTCAACCAGCTTCATCACCTGGAATGCTTTCAATTAACAGGTCTGTCTTGTTAAAAGTTAAGTTGTGGAATTTCTTTCCTTCTTAATGTGCTTGAGCTAATCAGCTGTGTTGTGACAAGGTATGGGTGGTATACAGAAGATAGCCCTATTTGGTAAAATACCATATTATGGCAAGAACAGCACATGAAGGTCAGTCAATCTGGAACATTTCAAGATTTTGCAAGTGCAGTCGCAAAAAGCAAACTTTTAACTGGGTTATTTCATAGTTTTTATGTTTTCACTATTATTCTACAATGTAGATGAGATGGTCCTAGGAGAAGGTGGGAGAGAGGGAGCGAGGGAAAAGGAAAGTAGAGGATAAAGAGGTCAGGCATTGAGTGTCAGAGGAGAGATTCTCACCTGCCATTTCAAAGTTTGAACAGCTAAAGCCCCCTCAACCCTGCTGTGTGTGTATGTGAGTGGTTGTGTGTGTTTTCAACCCTCATTCGCTACAGGTCCCTCATCTCTGGCTCCAGGAGTGTATGAAAGATTCAGCACACACAGGTATGGTTCCTACCCTGCTGGGTGAGAGGGAGTGTGCGTGTGTGGGGATGAGTATGTATGTGTGTGCGTGTACAAGCATGGTTAAAGACCCATCATGTTGCCTGTCCTCAGTTTGACTATGGCCCTCTGACCATCTTTAACTTGAGCAGAGGAGTGAGATGAGTGAGTGGAGTGAGAGGAGTGAGATGAGGGAGTGGAGTGAGAGGAGTGAGATGAGGGAGTGAGATGAGGGAGAGGAGTGAAATGAGGGAGTGAGATGAGTGAGATGAGGGAGATGAGGGAGTGAGATGAGGGAGAGGAGTGACATGAGAGGAGGGAGATGAGTGAGATGAGGGAGTGAGATGAGGGAGTGGAGTGACATGAGAGGAGGAAGAAGAGTGAGATGAGGGAGTGAGATGAGGGAGTGGAGTGAGATGAGTGAGATGAGGGAGTGAGATGAGTGAGATGAAGGAGTGAGATGAGTGAGATGAGGGAGAGGAGTGACATGAGAGGAGGGAGAGGAGTGAGATGAGGGAGAGGAGTGAGGTGAGAGGAAGAGGGTGAAGAGTGAGAGGAGGGAGAGGAGTGAGATGAGGGAGAGGAGTGAGAGGAGGGGAGGAGGGAGAGGAGGGAGATGAGGGGAGGAGGGAGAGGAGTGAGAGGAGTGAGTGTGTTCCAATGTCATTGTGACTGAGGCCGTATTTCTGTCCCTCATATGAGCAGCAGAGTGAAGCAAACATTAATAACACACCTCATACACAGGGGAGAGCAGGGTCCGTGTATGTGTGTGTGTGTGTGTGTGTTTCCTTGAAAAGCCAGGCAGGGAGTACACCACATACAGAGAAGTGTGTCTACTTTTCCAGCCCAGTGGAGTCTGGCTAGGTCAGAGTCAGATATACAAATAGATAGAGATGACAACACCAACCAGGCACATTCTGGGAGTTCAACTTTGTTGACATTGCAGTTACTAATTCAATACAAGCATAAGATCTGGGTACCATGTTGCTGCCTCTGGGGATTCCTTTTCCACTCACCCATCCATTCATGATGTGTACAGTCGACTCCTGATAAGTGCACATTGGATCAGTGTCAGACATTACTTTCACTTGCCCCTAGTGTCAGCAAGCTCCAGTTCAGTGCATGCGTTCACAACAGTAATAGAGGTTATAATGAGTCAAATGTATTGTGGTTGTATGGTGGGAGGGGCTTACCTGGAGCAGCCAATAGCATCTGCGATGAAAGGTAGGGATGATGGAGGAGTGGACATAACAGCCATACAGACACTGAGAGAGAGAGAGAGGACATGGTAAGAGTTAAACACAAACACGCACACACGCACACACACACACACACACACACACACACACACACACACACACATACACACACACACACACACACACACACACACACACACACACACACACACACACACACACACACACACTTTTTGGGGACCAACAATTGATTCCCATTCAAAATCCTATGTCCCCTAACCCTGAACCTAACCCTTACCTTAACCTTAAACCCTAATTCTAACCCTAACCCCTAAATATAAAATAGCCCTTTTCCAAGTGTGGACCTGCAAAATGTCCTCACTTCCCTTAAACCAATTTTTGTTGGTTTACTATTCTTGTGAATACTTCCGGTTCTCACAAGTATAACTTGTACACACACACACACACACACACACACACACACACACACACACACACAGTCATGTTCGGCTGTACCTATCTGCCATGACAGTGCATCATGTTCAAAAGGTGTGGAGGATGAAGATTTTAACAAAGCCTGCAATGTACAATCCTACTAGCAGAGGATGATGTCACACAATCAGAGAGAGAAAGAGGGAGAAAGGAGAAAGAGAGGGATGAGGCATGATAGTGGTGACGACCTTGATGGTTACCCCCCTTTTCTCTCTTCCTCTCTCTTCTCTCTGTAGCCAAAGGCAGAGTGCATTTCCATAAATTTCCATTCTGTATGAGGGTCTATCTACCCCACAGGCTTGTTTCTCTTCTTCATCATCCCTCTTTCTTCTCTCTTTTTTTCTCAATCCCTCTCTGTCCCTTTATCCCTTCCTCCCTCTCTCTTGGTCATTCCCTCTCTTTTTATGTCTGTCACACTCCTCACTCGCCGCTTGCGTACTATTTCTGCTGAATAATCAATTACAGAGCTGTAGCATGTGACTCACACATATACATGGGCACACACGCACACACACACACACCATTGCCTTGAGACTCGATCGATACTCCTCTCTGTTCCTGTCGAAGGAGGCATTGACATCATCTTTGGCCTGAAGCCAAACACACACTTATCCTACAGAGAGGGTGTGTGTGTGTGTGTGTGTGTGTGTGTGTGTGTGTGTGTGTGTGTGTGTGTGTGTGTGTGTGTGTGTGTGTGTGTATTGGTAACATAAGAAACAGCTAGGGGAGGATGTTAGAGACTGATTCACAAACGGAGAGAGAGGGAGAGCAGGAGCGAGAGCTCAATCCAGTCAATCCATCCCACGCTCTTCCCTTTTTCCATCTCATTAACCTTTTTTCTTATTTTCACCTCACATCCCTTCATCTCTCCTCCCTCTCTTTCCCTTGCCCTCCAATTCCTCTACTTTGAGTTTTGTATGGCCTTCCTTAGTGGTCTTCCATCTATAGTGCCTTCAGAAAGTATTCACACCTCTTGACTTTTTCCACATTTTGTTGTGTTACAGCCTGAATTTAAAACAGATTTGCATATCTGATTCAAATCTGTTCTTTTTCCTGCAGTTTAAACAGCCAAAAAACACATGGAATCAGATATTTCAAGCCACATTTCAAACCATCTTCGTAGGTGGTCTGAAGTCAGATATAAATCTGATTCCTGGCCATGTGACCTGTGGCGTGAATTCATGGATGCCAAGGGAAGTCAGGCTTCCCCCAAAAAATGGATAAATGGAAACATTTTAAAACATAAAATAATGTATTTTTTGTCTCTCTGTGTTTCTTAAATGTCCTTCAATTTTCAAGAGGCTGAATGATGCTGTCTGGTCCAAACGAGTATGACATTGTTGCTGCCCGTAGCATTGAAGGCAAGGGAAGCCAACGAGCATCCTACCTCCCTTGACAAATTTTTTTTTTTTAAATAGCTAATCAGCGTTGAGTTAAACTGAGCAAGCTCAACTGTGAATGGTCCTGGTGCACCAAAAACAAGTGTCAAGAGAAGCCAGTTTGGATTTGGTGTCACTCCTATCAAATCCCATGTGTTGTTGTCCTCCGGTGACTAGCCAGCTAGCTAAAATTAGCCCTATCCTAAATTAGCCATGGATGGAGATTTCAACTTGTGGTTTTACTTAATTCTCCATACTGGCCAATGATTATAATGACGATTCTGATCAACCATTAATTCATACATTGTTGTGCCCCTGGCCTGAGAGGATGGAAGTTCAATAAGTAGCTAGTAGAAGGCTAATGTTAACTTGCTAACGTTGCCCATTAATGGAAGTTAGGCTAGCGAGCAATCATTTTAGCCAGGTAGCCTAGGACAACAAAACAAGTATGTACTTCATGACAGAGTGATAGACCATTTTGTCAACATGAAAGAGAGGAGGAGGTCATTGGCCCTTCTCTACAAGTAGGGTGATCAACATATTTTTCTACGTGCACGAACACGCACGCAAGGCTTTAGAGACTCGCAATTGTAATCACTACCAAAGGTGATTCTAACATGTATTCACTCAGGGGTGTCAATACTTATGTAAATTATATATTTCTGTTTTACATTTTCAATAAATTAGCAAACATTTTTAAAAGCATATTTACTGTCATTATGGGGTACTGTGTGTAGATGGGAGAGAAAAGGTCAAGGGGTATGGATACTCTCTGAGGGCACTGCATATGTATGAGTGCATGTGTGTGCCCACCTCCACTCCCTGTACTTTGAGCTTCATGTGGTCTTCTCTGGTGGTCTTCCCATCTTTCCTCTTCTTCCAGCAGTAGCCATCCTTCCTGTACTTTACCTTCTTCCTGTTGTACAGGATCATCGAGCCATTCTGAGGTCTTGGAGAGGAAGAGAGAGAGGAGAGAGGGAGAGAGGGAGGAAGGGAGAGGGAGAAAGAGGGGGAGAGGAAAGGGAGAGAAGGAGAGATATCAATAACACATTCATTACTCTGTAGATCACTCTCATATTACTGTTAGTGTTTCTATGGTGATTGGATGATTGGATGGTTGGATGATAGAAGTAGGATACAGTCTGTTGCTACCCAGAGTGCATCACACCTGCATTTACAGTATCTCTCTCAACCATCATAACCATCTCAAAACAAGCAAAGCAATTAACTGACCAATAACAGTGTCATGACGTTGGCCTGGGGGTAGGTTTATGACAGTCATAAATACCTCTTTCCCCCTTTTTCCTCTCTCTACCCTACTGATGTTACATTTGCAAAACCCTTTGGTTAACATTGAGATTCTGGGAAAATCAGAAGGTGGGGGAAAATGAACTATATTCTGGTAATCCGACCAATATGCGGTGGTACATAACTTCTTAAGGTATAGGAGGCAGCATTTTCACTTTTGGATAAATAGCGTGCCCAATTTCAAATTTCTGCTACTCATGCCAAAAATATAAGATATGCATATTATGAGTAGATTTGGATAGAAAACACTCTGAAGTTTCTAAAACTGTTTCTAAAATCATGTCTGTGAGTATAACAGAACTTATGTAGCAGGCAAAACCCCAAGGACTAACTTTTTTTTTTTAGGTCGCTGTCTGTTCACTGAATTCTCATTGGGAAACGATATTTCTTAGGAACTTGTTTTCAGTTCCTACCGCTTCCACTGGATGTCACCAGTCTTTAGAATTTTAGGTTATTCATTTGTGCAATGAAGAAGTACGGCCATCTAATTTGCAAATAAAATCATTAAAAATCCTACAATGTGATTTTCTGGATTTTTTTTCTCATTTTGTCTGTCATAGTTGAAGTGAACCTATGATGAAAATTACAGGCCTCTCTCATCTCTTTAAGTGGAAGAACTTGCACAATTGGTAGCTGACTAAATACTTTTTTTGCCCCACTGTAGGTATTTAGTAAATACATAATTAAATCCAATTTTGTATTGCTGGTTCAACTTGTTAGCCAGGGTTTGTGCAGATAACCAATCATTTACAACTTTCAGATGAGACTGAATTAAGATGACGATTAATATTGACTGCTATTGATGTAAAATATGACTAGGTCTTTAAGAGTTTATTCGGAAGATAACAGCTCCATAAATATTATTTGATGCCCGACACTCTAGTTAATTACATTTACACGATTAGCTCAATCAGGTAATATTAATTACAGAGAAATTATTTTATAGAATAGCATGTCATATCACTTAATCCGGCATAGCCAAAGACACTACATAATTGGTGCCCCCTATGAGGAATCTAAAATAGAATGAGGCTTTCATTTTGATTCAGCCTGTATAAAATTGAAAAACAGATGACGTAATATACCAAGTTATTGTACACGTTTTTTTAGTGTTAAAGACAAGCATTATTGAGTGTGTGTGTGTGCTGAAGATTCCCCGTCTCCGTGTTGTTCGCTGACATAGTCAGTGGGTAACGTAAGCGAATAGATTTCTGTATGAGGGCCGAGAAAGCTAATTATAGAAATCTGAGAAATAGAGCATTTGGCCAAACGCAGGGCTATTTCTGCCTGGCGCATTTCAGACGTGGGTAGGCTCGGTCATTATTAATTTGTCGAGCGAGGACAAAGAGCCGGCCGATTGAAATTCAGGAGATATAAGCTTGACCAGCGATATGTATCTCTGTCTCCCTTGCGAGTTGACCAAGGCGCAAAGGAGGGTTTAGCTTGCATGCTAAAGCTAACAAGGGAAAATAGCCATTTTGTTTTCTTGTGCTACGTTGAAATCCCTCCGCCTTGTGGAACGGAAGTCCCGACCTGGGTAGTTCCGTTTGATTTCAGCGTGTGAAATCATTGACCGCTGACGTGTGCCCAGGATATTCGTTCATGAAGAATTATTCAGGTCACACTCAAGTCATTACTTATGATATCCAGACGGATATCAATGTCTTATCCAATTGAACTAATAAGTGTAAATCTGGCAATTTACATTCTGAAATAGATATTTTAAATATAAAATAATATCCAAATGGATGAGTTTTCTAAACAAGACATTGATAACTTTTTCCAAACTAACCTAGATGAAGCAACTTCTCAGGTTAATTAAAGTTGAATTCCCAAATAGCCTATACAGGTCTGATTTATCATTAAATTGATCAATCAGTAAAATTGTTTTTTTGCAAAACCATTCAGTAACCCAGTACTGACAGAAGCCCCGCCCCAGCGGGAATCCCATGTGGCTTCGGTCTTAGGGAGAAGTGTACCACAGTGTTGAATGTTCCCAACATTTGATCTACTGTTTACACTTATGATATCCAATCAATGGAGATTGTATGGATTATCGTCTCATTCAATTCCAATTAATTCCAAACCCAAACTTTGAAAGAAAATAGGAAAAATGCTCCTCTAAATTTTTCTAATAATGTGCAAGCTATCAAAGGAGGTGGTCACCACTCCTCCGCTAATTAGTGAACCTCCACCCATAAAAGGATTGATCTCTGACCTCAGCAGCGATACCAACCCTAATTAGCAAAAAAACAGCCAAAATTGCGAACGCTCTCCAAAACCAACCATCAAACACAGGCTTTGTGACGGTTCTCCCCACTTTGCACTGATGTATCGCCATAAAAATGTGGCATCGGTCCAATACCACAGTGCACAGCTGAAGCACGTGCCAGACATGGCTAACATGAGGGGACAGGTGGAGAGAACTGAGCAACTATTGACAAAAGCAGGAAATGAAAACAATCTGCTAGTCGAGGAACTGCGTTTGAAATCTGAACAATTAAAAGTAATTGCAAATACTTATGACGATGAACGAGCACAAACTCTTCAACAAAATCGTTGTCTCCAGGAACAACTCGATTTAGACAAAACTAAATACGATGTAGTCCACTTCAAACTAGATAAATCTGTTGAGTTATCTACAAACAGGAGCGCGCAATTTGATAACATGCAGGCAGTTTTGTTGAATGTTACTCAGAGTAACACGGTTCTACTCAAAATGCTGCAGACCAAAGACAATCAATTGATGAACACAATGACAAAGTTGGATGACAAATCAGAAAAACTCATTGAAGTCGCTGACCAAATGAATGATGAGAGAATTCAGGTGATGAAGATGGAAATCTTGATTTCTAAGCAAGAGGAAGAAATCTCATCACTGAATCTCTCGCTCTGTACTCAAGACCTCTATCTGCAAACCATGACAGATAAGTTTGAGATCGAAAGGAGCAAGTGCGACACTCACGAGTCCAAAATCAATACTCTAAGCGCTCAAGTGGACTCTGCAATGCAGCAGAATACCATCCTTAGGTACCATCTGGAGGAAGTCCAGAATGGTCACGCTCTACAGCGTGACTATCCATCCAAGCAACCGGAGCCCGGTACTCAAAGGAGTGAAGACAATAGGTTTCAGACATTGCCTTCATCATGTGTCCCTCAGTCTTCTCCTCTTGGCCATTCGGCACTGAGTAATATGGCGCCTCTTGGCCAACAAAGCCAAAGCTTGGCTGCTCTTCTTGGCCTTTCGGGCCCACTTTCCCCACAGGATGAAGCCAACCCTCTCCACCCGCTTGACGCGGAATACCTTGACAAACTCGTCAAGAATTTCCCCACCTTTGACCCCGTTCCAGGTCAGCCAAACGATACTGAGACGTTCCTAGCTGACATAGAGGACGCATTGAATGGCTACCCGAACGCTACGGGTTCTGACAGGGTTTACCTGTAGAAGCGAACGTCGAATGGACACGTGACAAGGTTAATTCGCCTACAACAGCAACACGTGCTAAATGACTACACTAAACTTGCCACAGCTTTGAAATTAGAATTCAGTGGTTCTGCAACTCGCAAACACGATAGCTCACTGGCTAACATGGTCAAACAACCTCAGAACGAACACCCACAAGCTTACTATCATAGGCTTCGTTCAGCTTACTTTGGCCTACTCACTGAAACAGGTATGGAAGACCTGTTACCATTTAAACAAATGTTCCTGTCGAACATGTATCCTACCATTACCTACTTGGGCCCTGCAGCCCACGTTGGCTTGCCTATCTTACAACCCAGAGAGCTTGCAAGCACAGCTTTTGAGGCATCAAAAGCTCGCAATGCTAAGAGCCCTGACCACTCGGCTTTAAAGTTTGACCAGGAGCACTCACTCCAGTCAGAGGGTGCATTATCAGGTATTGGAGCGTTAAGAGATGACGCACAACAACAGTTTCTACCACGAAACCATGATTCCAATAACCTCCACAGTCAAAATAAATGTAAAGTAAGTCACCATCAAAACGACTACCGCTACAATCGACCTGTTCAATACGTTCCTGCACCCAACCCACACAAAGTGTCAGAGCACAAGGGTAACAAAGGGTTGGACAAAACGTAGACCAATGTTCTCCAGAAGTTCCACTACGTGAAGAACTAAAGCAAGAAACATTTGAGAAAAGTGTAAAAGATAAGTCACAAGGACTAGACAGGGAATTACTGGACACCAGATCCGCAGGAATTAACACCCATAGCAAGGATGTTAAAATTCAAATCTCTCCCGCTCTCACTCGAGACCCTATCCAGGGCCCACTTGATCAAGAAACAAGCCCACGGGCTTTGTCTATAGACTCTGATGCAAAGGTTGCGAAGAAAAATGTCAAACGCTTCGTTAAAGGCAAGCCCACTCAAATTCGGAAAAGTCGATCTGCTTCCACCTTGAACAGAATTGACACATCACGTCGCTGCGAACGACCACTCCACTTTGTGGGGAATATGTCCACTAAACATGAATCGAAACGCCCATACCGGGGAACAGTCCTGGAGGACTGCTTAACTTGTCATGCGCTAATTGATTCGGGTGCAACAATATCACTCATCTCTCAAACATTGTTTGATGATCTAGAAAGGGCTTTGAAGCCAACTAAACATCGGTTAAAAGTGGAACGATGCGACACTACACTTCGAGGGGTCACTCAGACTACCTCGCATCTCACATTGAGAGTCATGCTGAAACTACACTTCAAGGACATATCGCTCATCCACCCTGTGTATGTTACCAGCCTCGAAACTGTACCCCTGCTACTTGGAGCAGACTTGATGGATCGGTTACTCCCATTGATGGATTGGAAAACCAACCAGGTATGGTCACAGGCTACAGTGCCTTCTCCACCGACCACACTGTCTTCCCCTAATGCTAGCAGCAATGCAGTCATTCACGATGGGTATCTGTCAAAAGCACCCCTTGGGGAAAATATGTTTATAAACCTCTTGGGGCAGAATCCGATCCTAGGAGATATTACGATATCTCGACACATTCCATCAGCCAATCTGATTGACCATTCTTGTCATGATTTCGAGCCAGCTGTCTATGTGAATGAGCAACTTCCCTCCTCCTTGCAGTCGTGCAATACGGTAGTTGAGATGAACTTCTCTTGCCCTTCGGACACTTCCGCAAACACTGCGGCCGTCTCAGCAAGAAAAACATCGATACGCAGAGTAAACGCTGCTTCCGATGACACAGCTTACGCTTTGTGGGGGACTGTCAACCCTTACAATGACACTAATGGCGTCAGTCCAGCAACTGACCCGATGACTCCCACTGGTGAAACACTTTGCCATATCACAGACCGATATCCTTGTCTCAGTTCGCAGGTACTGAAGAGGTTGCCACACGCGGACGCGGTGGTGACTGACAGACCTCGACAGCCACTGAGGGTGTTGAAGCACAAACACCAGGAGATTTGGTTGAAAGGTTACAGCCACTCTCATAATAACGTGGCCACTGACAACTCGTACATAGGGTCCGAACTTCTAGTTTGCGCCTCGGATACCAACACCACCCGCTGGTGGGGGGATCCCGAGACAAGGGGGGGAATAGTAGCCCAGACCCATGATGAGCCTTATCGAGGCCGGTGGGGGGGTCGGGATTACGGACAACACCGTACGAGGCCGCCAGAGCATAAATCAAATCTAGTTGTAATCTAGTTGTAGAACAGTGAGGAGCAGACAGGCCCCTGGATGGGGATTATCTTAAAACACATCTAAGATAGTACTGAGGTGTACCACACTGGTCGTAAAGGAAGTCCAGTAGACTTGTCCACCTCCAAAACAAATGGCAACAATAATCATTCTTGCCATGTGTAGTAGTCACTCCAAGACAACTAGTAAAATGCTCTAATCATGTATTACTGTAGGATAACATTTCAGAATAAATCGGTAGGACAACTGGAACCCTTGAGTACCAGTACCAATATCACAGTCAGTCCAGCAACACTCAGTAAGAGGATTAGTAACCTCACAAGTTAAATTGCTATTGATAATAGCAACATAGGAGTCACTCAGATGGTTAACACACGCCACTAATAAATAGAACCCTCTGTTCAGGAGAAATGTTATTAGAACTTGTGAATCACGATCACACCACGTACGACTGGTCTAATACTTAGAGTACTTCCGTCATGAGGTTAGCTCCTCCGTGGATAACATAGCTATGAAGTATACTTCTTCATACCTACCGCCACTACAATAGTGGAAGACAGTGACTGGTAGTAAAACCACTACAGACTCTCTCGACACCAATTCTGACTGACCTCCAGGCATTGACCTGAAAATTACCTGACTACGTCAGACTCATTCTGAACAAGTTGTAATCTGCCAGGATACTTGGTTTCCTTCCCTTGACATGCATGCTTGCGTAAGCATAAACGCACATGCACAACAGAACATCCCATTAGGATTTATGCTAGGATCACTTAAGGGTTGAGCAAAATACCAGCCTTAGTAAAGTTGAACATTTATTTTGAGGCCTTTAACTCTACAGCTATAGCACTCACCAGTTTTCTTCCCAGAAGTCCATAGGTCACCCCTGTAGACTGCCCAAAACTAGTGCCTTACAGCTGTAGACTTATCATATAGTTATCAACTTAGGATAGTACCCTAAGCAACACCCCGCAAATTAGGAAAGCCCTAGATATGACATTAGACAATGCCAGGATAGGGTCATTTTGCCAAGACCATGGATGTAGATAGAATACAGTCCAATTAGATGATTAAGGGGGCATAACTATATTTTGTTTTGTTTATGCTTTCATTAATTTTGTTTCATTTTCTTCGGCTCGTAGAAAGTGATAGAGCCATAAACAACTTCCCCATACAACCATCAGTTAGTGCCACAACGGTGCTCATTTGGGAGGAAATGTAATGATATATTTCATGAGTGTGTGTGCGTTGTTAACATCTGCCTAAGTTACTGCCCAGATCTTCCAGTCTGGACGACCAGACGACGGGTCCGGAACGGCGATCCCAATCCGGACATCCTCTGCCCAGCCATGGAGCGGACTTCTTCATTTGCAGACCTCCTACCCGGGTCGACCACACCAGAGGGGGGACTGCAACGATGGTCCACAACCAGGACAACCCACTGTCATTTTTATGTTGGTTTGCAACATGCAGGTTAATCGCAAGATTGAACCCAACATGGGGAGACTGTCATGACGTTGGCCTGGGGGTAGGTTTATGACAGTCATAAAAACCTCTTCCCCCCTTTTTCCTCTCTCTACCCTACTGATGCAAAACCCTTGGTTAACATAGAGATTCTGGGAACATAAGAAGGTGGGGAGAAATTAACTATATTCTGGTAATCCGACCAATTGAACATATGCGGTGGTACTCAATGAATATGATGTCAGTTCGGTTGTCATCTGAGACATTCTCATCAATGATAAGATGACCTAAACTCTACAGTGGAAAGTATACACATCAGAGTTATCGAATTCACATGGAATTGTTGTTCAATTTAAATGTTTGAATATAAAATTATTCGTGATGGGATGAAATGTGATTTTAGCTTCTAAAATATGACATTTTGGTTTTCAAAAGGACTCTGCTCAATCAGTGGCCCGCCCCTGTGAAGGGACATGGGCTATAAAACTTTTCAAACACGTCCTCCTCTCCCTTCCTATATAAAGCCTTGACGACAATATAACCTTCTGTTCCGAGGACGTGAGGCTGACGGTCTGATGTCAGAATGGTTCAGATAATAACTACAGAACGAAGCCAACATCAGCGTGAGCTTTGGTTGCGAATGGTATGAACTTTGAACTCTTATTCACTACAGATGTGATACCTCCTAGCCGTTGAGTTAGCAACAGCCGCTGCAAACGAGGGTTAGGAAGGAACAGACAGAGTATCCCGTCTACCACACAACGACGTTACTAGAACGTATTCAATTTACCAGCAGAGACATTCTTCAAAGGACGAAGGACTCGGTTGGGCAACACAGCCTTCCATCTACCACCAACCTACCGAAGCGTTGCTTAGAGTAAATAATTATTGCATTTTAGTTTTCCAAATGGGAGGTTAATTTAGAATGCATAAGATACTGTATTTACGATAGCACAGCTTCGCCCTTTGTTCCTCAGTCTTCCCGCTCTTTCACTCAAACCCAGCCCCTTTTCTTTTGTGTAACAAGCTGTCATATCTGTTCCGCCCACTAGGGACGTTTTCCTTTATGACGTAATTTGTAATCAAGTTATGATTTAATTATGTGTATGTGTAATTCTGTGTGATTAGTTAGGTATTTAGTAAATAAATAATGAAACCCAATTTTGTATTTCTGGTTCAACTTGTTAGCCAGGGTTCGTGCAGATAACCAAGAATTTACAACTTTCAGATGAGACTGAATTAAGATGACGATTAATATTGACTGCTATTGATGTAAAATATGACTAGGTCTTTAAGAGTTTATTCGGAAGATAATAGCTCTATAAATATTATTTTGTGGTGCCCGACTCTCTAGTTAATTACATTTACATGATTAGCTCAATCAGGTAATATTAATTACGGAGAAATTATTTTATAGAATAGCATGTCATATCACTTAATCCGGCATAGCCAAAGACATGACAACAGTGACAGGTTATTTTTGGACAAAAGATATTCTTGAATTAACAGAAATGCACACTGCTCACCGCTGATTGTGTGGTTCTACAAATGTGGTTCTATCAATCTTTCAGTCATTTCAGCCCTCTGTGTATGATGCACACGCACACACGCACACACACACACGCTAACATATTAGCTCACAAACACACACGTTAATATTTTAGCAGGGTGCTTTAGCTGCACCGCGGGAAAACTGTTTACTCAGCTACTATTCCTCCAACCTGTGAAGACACACACACACTGCTGTTGTACACACAAACACACACACGCTGTACACACAGAGGGCAGATCTCCTCCTGAGTGTACTATGAGCTCAATGTCATCCCTGGAGCTCCTCAATCAATCACCACATTACAGAAACAGTGGGACCAGTGTGTGTGTTTGTGTGTGTGTGTGTGTGTGTGTGTGTGTGTGTGTGTGTGTGTGTGTGTGTGTGTGTGTGTGTGTGTGTGTGTGTGTGTGTGTGTGTGTGTGTGTGTGTGTGTGTGTGTGTGAGAGACCGAGCGAGAGAGAGAGAGAGAGTGTGTAAGGTGGAGGATTTGCTGCCTTATCTCCTAACAACAGAGACAGAACAAGCATTTCAACAATCAATAAACCCCACACACACAAACCCCTTTTCTCCTCCCCTCCCCTCCCCTTGTCTTTCATTCTCTCCTATCTCCTCCCCTCCCCTTGTCTTTCATTCTCTCCTATCTCCTCTCCTCACATTCTTTCTTTTCCTCTTTACTCCTCTTCTCTCCTCTCGTTTATTCCTCTCCTCTCTTTTTGTTCATTTTTCACTAAAAGTACATGACCAGAGATTATGGTAATTAAATTTATGCACACTCAGTGAAATTGAATGTACTTTGAGCTTATTTTCTTTGCCACCTTAAATGTGTTGTGTTTCAGTGTGTTTCTCAGTAGAGTACAGTAGCCCTCTGATCAAAGCTTAGTTTAGTCTCTGTGTCTCGCGGCTGCTGTGACTCATCCCGCCGCGGTTAACTCTAATTATGTTACAGAGATGATATAAAGATGAGGGATCTGATTCAACCACACACACGCACGCACGCACGCACGCACACACACACACACACACACACACACACACACACACACACACACACACACACACACACACACACACACACACACACACACACACACACCCTCGGATTCAACCAGACTTTACATATACTATTGATTCAAGTGCCAAGCTGTTTGGGATATAAAAAGCATTTCCTGAGTTTGTGAGTGCTAGAGGAAGAGAAGGCTTTGCAACCTCCGCTTGCTGAAGTTCCCCTGGTTCTGTGTGTATTGTATTGTCGAGGATCCCCTGGTTCTGTGTGTATCGTCGTTATTGCAAAAGAGAATGTGCAGTCAAGAACTTTCCCGGATGTGTGTCCTCTGTGTGTCCTCTGTGCGTCCTTGAACTAGGTGCTCTGCTCACCCTTGACAAAACTCTTGAGCGGTTGTATCCCATGGGGTGAATGAACAAGTGAGGGAGGGCGTGAGTGAGGGGGGGGGGGGGGGTTGAGTGTATGATAAAGGGAAAGAGTGATAAAGAAAGGGAAGGATGGAGAGAGAGATATAGAGAGAGAAAGGCGTGGAGGAGTGTTAAGGTTTAAAACAGTCATTAGCTGGAGTTGATGAGGTATGTTGGAATGGGAGGAGTGTGAAGGTGACTGACTGCTGGTGGAGAGCCAGTTGTTTCCACTTATCAAGACAGAGCATTGAGAACAGCTATAACACACCTGCTATAACCCTGATATCAACCTGCTGGGCCTGATATAAGACTGTTATAAAGCTGATATGGGCCTGATATAAGACTGTTATAAAGCTGATATAAGACTGTTATAAAGCTGATATGGGCCTGATATAAGACTGTTATAAAGCTGATATGGGCCTGATATAAGACTGTTATACAGCTGATATGGGCCTGATATAAGACTGTTATAAAGCTGATATGGGCCTGATATAAGACTGTTATAAAGCTGATATGGGCCTGATATAAGATTGTTATAAAGCTGATATGGGCCTGATATAAGACTGTTATAAAGCTGAAATGGGCCTGATATAAGATTGTTATAAAGCTGATATAAGACTGTTATAAAGCTGATATGGGCCTGATATAAGATTGTTATAAAGCTGATATGGGCCTGATATATGACTGTTATAAAGCTGATATAAGACTGTTATAAAGCTGATATGGGCCTGATATAAGACTGTTATGAAGCTGATATGGGCCTGATATGACTGTTATAAAGCTGATATGGGCCTGATATAAGACTGTTATAACGCTGATATGGGCGTTATATATGACTGTTATAAAGCTGATATGGGCCTGATATAAGACTGTTATAACGCTGATATGGGCGTTATATATGACTGTTATAAAGCTGATATAAGACTGTTATAAATCTGATATGGGCCTGATATAAGACTGTTATAAAGCTGATATGGGCCTGATATAAGACTGTTATAAAGCTGATATGGGCCTGATATAAGACTGTTATAAAGCTGATATGGGCCTGATATAAGACTGTTATAAAGCTGATATGAACCTGCTATAAAATGGTTATAAATTGGCTATACGAGTATGTTATAGTTCACCAAAGCCCCAGCCCACACCAGTGGGATTAGCTGTAATCTACCATAATCTGGCTCCATTTCTTTGTGGTTCTGAATTGAGTGGATTTAATGTGACTGACTGTCTACAGCTGCCATCCATCAGACTGCTAGGCCTGCGAGTGTCATAACCAATTACCATACTTCTAGCAGCTGGCTGGAGGCTAAACTCCAGTCAGATGTTAACTAGATTCAAATGTAGCCTAGTGTGACAGTCACCCAATCCCAGATCGACCCTTAGCTAATGCCCACTAGGCCTAGGTATATGATTGAATTGATAAACACTATATGGTAATAGCTCCACCTCAACCTCTGATGGAAGTTGATCAATTGAACTTACACCGAACCAATGCCTTCAGATCTACACAATTGTCTTGGGGTTTAGGTCTATGGGGAATAGGATATGGCTTTATCGCTCTCTCTTTAGATCTCTCTCTCTCTTAAACTTCTGTTTTTCTTACAGGCTGGAATGTTCATGTACTGCAGGGTCTTGACCCGATAAAGGGAATTTTAAAATTCAAAATCTTTCTCTCCCTCTGTCTCTCTCTCCCTATAACTAATTTGCAGTTATGCTTATACATATTCAATTTCAGATGTGAAATCCTGCTAACCTCTCTCTTAAACACACACGTCCCCCATAAAACCTGAATTATACATCACTTATCATCATACATTTACATTCATTAATGCAACATTTATAGCTGACTAGGTTTTCATCATTTTACATTGACATTTTTAGATAGTAAAGGTACTGTGTAAGTTCTACATGTGTTACCATAAATTATTGTGTGTGCGTGTCTGCGTGTGCACGTGTGTATGTGTCTCACCTGGTCTTGGGTGATGTCGTCAGCCATTCTTCATGTTTCTCAAATGTGATCAGATACGCTGCAATCTCCTGGAGAGAGGGAGAGAAATTAGAGACCTTACAGTGTTTGTGCGTGTGTGAGGATGTTTCTAGATGACCTGCTGATGACCACTGCCAGACTGTCACTCTCTTATCGCCATAGCGACACTCAGGAGCCCTTGCCACTGAGCAGCCAGTCAGGAGAGAGATTAGAAACACCATCTGGAGAAGCAACCAATCAGACACTCTTGATTGACCCAGGTCACCCTCCACTGCGGACAAAAAAGCTCAGAGCACACATACGCACACATACGCACACATACACACACACACACTCACTCACTCACTCTGCAGGTAAGAAGGTGTAGAGAGATAAGAGCTGTGTGCGTGTGTGTGTGCACTGAGAGCAGAAAAGTTCACTCTGAAAGTTTCTGTGTAGATAACATATAGAGCCCAAGCTCCACTCATCAGCTATCCTGAGCTCAAGAAGCTCTCACAGTCTCACTGCAGAATTAGACGTTTATTCACGTTTCTCCAAACTTAACATTTTGAAGTTACTCCAAACATCACATTTAGAAGGTTAAGAGTTTATGTTTTGGATAGGGTTCAAACATTAAGCTTAGGCACTTATTCCAAATGGTTTAAGGTAAGGGTTCATGTTCGGGATAGGGTTAAAACCCCAAAATTAAAACAAGTGTCCACCACTAGTATCGAACACACCCTCATCCACAACACCCTAGCCAAACCCAAGCCTACTTGATGGTAATAGCGCTCACCGTTGCCCCTAGTGGCCAGTTTAAGGCATTTTCCGACATCCTCAGGACAGATAGACGTCCAATTTCAAAATCACTCACAGCGATCTGTACCCTGCAGTACCTTTCTAACCATCTCGCTCTCTCTCTGTTTCTCATCCACCCTTCCCCTATTTCTGTTTCCTCCTCTTCCACTCAAAGTTTAAACTATGACAGTGAGAGTGACCTGAAACACCTAAATCTGCTGTGTGACAATGAGAAGATGATGGTACACGCACACACTGTCACGTTCGTCGTAAGGATTATCGGACCAAGGTGCAGCATGATATGGTTTCCACATGTTTATTAACTGAAACGCACAAAAACAATAAAGAATGAACGTGAAGACAATGGAGTGCTCACAGGCAACTACACATAAACAAGATCCCACCAAACACATTGAGGAAATGGTTGCCTAAATATGATGCCCAATCAGAGACAACGATCAACAGCTGCCTCTGATTGGGAACCATACCAGGCCAACATAGCAATAGATAACCTAGATTACCCACCCTAGTCACACACCGATCTAACAAAATAGAGAATAAGAAGGCTCTCACACTCACACAAAATCACTTTAACTCCTTTGAAACCTGTAACCATTCCCTTTCTTCTGTGCAATCTTCAGCTCTTACTTTCTCCTTTCTTTGTGAAATGCAAATTGTCAATCAGCTGTTTGAAATGTACTATGAAGAAGTGCACGAACACACACACACAGAGATACAGGAGAAGAAGGTACCATAGCTGCAGAGAAGGCACTTAGTATGATTGCTTTTCCTTCTGTGTGTGTGTGTGTGTGTGTGTATGTGTGTGTGTGTGTGTGCGTGCGTGCGTGTATGTGTGTGTGTAAGCGTCTGTGCTTCTGACCCTGTTGAGCATGAATCGTGGGCAGTTTTGTTAAATCCAGCCAATGATGTATAGACTGGTTGGTTGTTAAGCAACAAAACCAACGCATGCGCAACTATGGGGCAAAACAGAAGGTGTTGGCTTAGATAGTTTACATGTTGTCAACAATGTTTCCTCTCCAATGTGTATTGAACACTTTAATATATTTGCACAATGAGCAGTTGTTGTCTCGCAAAAACATCTTTACAGGTGTTGATTAGCTAGATAGTATTCTTCCCCCATATTATTAGCATAGACGTGGGGGCGGCAGGGTAGCCTAGTGGTTAGAGCGTTGGACTAGTAACCGGAAGGTTGCAAGTTCAAACCCCCGAGCTGACAAGGTACAAATCTGTCATTCTGCCCCTGAACAGACTGTTCCTAGGCCTTCATTGAAAATAAGAATTTCTTCTTAACTAGTTAAATAAAGGTACATTTTTTTTAAAGACATGAAATCAGTCAAAAGACCTCAGCGTCTTGTCATCATTGCTAGCTACAAAAAGCCTTCTGCCCCATTGAAGTGCGTAGATGGTTTTCGTGCATTGACGTTTTCAGTGCATTCGGAAAGTATTCAGACCCCTTGACTTTTAAAAATGTTGTTACATTACAATTCTAAAATTGATTAAATAAACACAAATCCTCATCAATCTACACAATACCTCATAAAGACAAAGCGAAAACAGGTTTTAAAATTGTTTGCAAAAAAAAACAAAAAACAGAAATACCTTATTTACATAGGTGTTCAGACCCTTTGCTGTGAGACTTGAAATTGAGCTCAGCTGCATCCTGTTTCCATTGATCATCCTTGAGATGTTTCTACAACTTGATTGGAAAGGCACACACCTGTCTATATACAGTTGAAATCGGAAGTTTACATACACTTAGGTTGGAGTCATTAAAACCCGTTTTTCAACCACTCCACAAATTTCTTGTTAACAAACTATAGGTTTGGCAAGTCGGTTAGGACATCTACTTTGTGCATGACAAGTCATTTTTCCAACATTTGTTTACAGACATTTTATTTCACTTATAATTCACTGTATCAATATTTCAGTGTGTCAGAAGTGGCACGTTCTGACCCTAGTTCCTTTATTTTGTCTTTGTATTAGTATGGTCAGGGCGTGAGTTGGGGTGGGCAGTCTATGTTAATTTTTCTAGGTTGTGTTTATGTGTTTGGCCTGGTATGGTTCTCAATCAGAGGCAGGTGTCGTTCGTTGTCTCTGATTGAGAATCATACTTGGGTAGCCTTTTCCCACCTGTGTTTTGTGGGTGATTGTTTTCTGTTTTGTGTATGTCACCAGACAGGACTATTTCGTTTCGTGTCATTCTCTTTGTTATTTTTGTTTTAGTGTTCTGAGTTTAATAAATATCATCATGAACACGTACGACGCTGCACATTGGTCCTCCGATCCTTCATACTCCTCAGACGAGGATGACGAACGTTACAAGAAGTGTACATACACTAAGTTGACTGTGCCTTTAAACAGCTTGGAAAATTCTAGAAAATTAGGAAATGGCTTTAGAAGCTTCTGATAGGCTAATTGACATCATTTGAGTTAACTTCAAACTCAGTGCTTCTTTGCTTGACATCATGGGAATATCAAAAGAAATAAGCCAAAACCTCAGAAAAAACCTCCACAAGTCTGGTTCATCCTTGGGAGCAATTTCCAAATGCCTGAAGGTACCACATTAATCTGTAGAAACAAAAGCACGTAAGTACAAACACCATGGGACCATGCAGCCATCATACCGCTCAGGAAGGAGACGCGTTCTGTCTCCTAGAGATGAACGTACTTTGGTGCGAAAAGTACAAATCAATCCCAGAACAACAGCAAAGGACCTTGTGAAGATGCTGGAGGAAACCGATACAAATGTATCTATACCCACAGTAAAAGGAGTCCTGTATCGACATAACCTGAAAGGCCGCTCAGCAAGGAAGAAACCACTGCTGCAAAACCGCCATAAAGAAATCCAGACTACGGTTTGCAACTGCACATGGGGACAAAGATCGTACTTTTTGGAGAAATGTCATCTGGTCCGATGAAACAAAAATAGAACTGTTTGGCCATAATGACCATCGTTATGTTTGGAGGAAAAAGGGGGATGCTTGCAAGCCGAAGAACACCATCCCAAAACCGCGACTCGTCAGTGAAGAGCAGTTTTTACCAGTACTGTCTGGTCCAGCGGTGGGTTTGTGCCCATAGGCGACATTGTTGCCGGTGATGTCTGGTGAGGACCTGCCTTATAACAGGCCTACAAGCCCTCAGTCCAGCCTCTCTCAGCCTATTGCGGACAGTCTGAGCACTGATGGAGGGATTGTGCATTCCTGGTGTTGTTGTTGCCATCCTGTACCTGTCCCGCAGGTGTGATGTTTGGATGTACAAATCCTGTGCAGGTGTTGTTACACGTGGTCTGCCACTGCAAGGACGATCAGCTGTCCATCCTGGCTCCCTGTAGCGCTGTTTTAGGCGTCTCACAGTACGGACATTTCAATTTATTGCCCTGGCCACATCTGCAGTCCTCATGCCTCCTTTCAGCATGCCTAAGGCACGTTCACGCAGATGAGCAAGGATCTTGGGCATCTTTCTTTTGGTGTTTTTCAGAGCCAGTAGAAAGGCCTCTTTAGTGACCTGTGACCTCAATTGCCTACCATCTGTAAGCTGTTAGTGTTTTAATGACCGTTCCACAGGTGCATGTTCATTAATTGTTTATGGTTCATTGAACAAGAATGGGAAACAGTGTTTAAACCCTTTACAATGAAGATCTGTGTAGTTATTTTGATTTCTTTTTAATTGTATTTTTTTTTACCTCTGTTTCTCCCCAATTTCGTGGTATCCAACTGGTAGTAGTTACAGTCTGGTCTCATCGCTGCAACTACCATACGGACTCGGGAGAGGCGAAGGTTGAGAGCCATGCGTCCTCTGAAACACAACCCAACCAAGCCACACTGTTCCTTGACACAATTCCCATCCGACCCGGAAGCCAGCCACACCATTGTGTCAGAGGAAACAGAAATGGAAAAATGTGTCCCTGAACAAAGGGGGGGTTCAAAATTAAAAGTAACAGTCAGTATCTGGTGTGGCCACCAGCTGCATTAAGTACTGCAGTGCATCTCATCCTCATGGACTGCACAGGATTTGCCAGTTCTTGCTGTGAGATGTTACCCCAGTCTTCCACCAAGGCATCTGCAAGTTCCCGGACATTTCTGGGGGAATGGCCCTAGCCCTCACCCTACGATCCAACAGGTCCCAGACGTGCTCAATGGGATTGAGATCCGGGCTCTTCGCTGGCCATGGCAGAACACTGACATTCCTGTCTTGCAGGAAATCACGCACAGAACGAGCAGTATGCCTGGTGGCATTGTCATGCTGGAGGGTCATGTCAGGATGAGCCTGCAGAAAGGTTACCACATGAGGGAGGAGGATGTCTTCTCTGTAACGCACAGCGTTGAGATTGCCTGCAATGACAACAAGCTCAGTCCAATGATGCTGTGACACACCGCTCAGGACCATGACGGACCCTCCAACTCCAAATCGATCCCACTCCAGAGTACAGCCCTCGGTGTAACGCTCATTCCTTCGACGATAAATGCGTATCCGACCATCACCCCTGGTGAGACAAAACCGCGACTCGTCAGTGTAGAGCACTTTTTGCCAGTCCTGTCAGGTCCAGCGGTGGGTTTGTGCCCACAGGTGACATTGTTGCCGGTGATGTCTGGTGAGGACCTGCCTTATAACAGACCTACAAGCCCTTAGTCCAGCCTCTCTCAGCCTATTGCGGACAGTCTGAACACTGATGGAGGGATTGTGCGTTCCTGGTGTAACTCGGGCGGTTGTTGTTGCCATCCTGTACCTGTCCCGCAGGTGTGATGTTTGGACGTACCGGTCCTGTGCAGGTGTTGTTACACGTGGTCTGCCACTGCAAGGACGATCAGCTGTCCGTCCTGGCTCCCTGTAGCGCTGTTTTAGGCGTCTCACAGTACGGACATTTCAATTTATTGCCCTGGCCACATCTGCAGTCCTCATGCCTCCTTTCAGCATGCCTAATGCACGTTCACGCAGATGAGCAAGGACCTTGGGCATCTTTCTTTTGGTGTTTTTCAGAGCCAGTAGAAAGGCCTCTTTAGTGACCTGTGACCTCAATTGCCTACCATCTGTAAGCTGTTAGTGTTTTAATGACCGTTCCACAGGTGCATGTTCATTAATTGTTTATGGTTCATTGAACAAGAATGGGAAACAGTGTTTAAACCCTTTACAATGAAGATCTATGAAGTTATTTGGATATTTTTTAAATATTTATTTTTTATCCCTGTTTCTCCCCAACTTTGTGGTATCCAATTGGTTGTAGTTACAGTCTGGTCTCATCGCTGCAACTACCATACGGACTCGGGAGAGGCGAAGGTTGAGAGCCATGCGTCCTCTGAAACACAACCCAACCAAGCCGCACTGTTTCTTGACACAATTCCCATCCGACCCGGAAGCCAGCCACACCATTGTGTCGGAGGAAACACCGTACACCTGGCGACCTGGTCAGCGTGCACTGTGCCCGGCCCGCCACAGGAGTCGCTAGTGCGCAATGAGACAAGGATATCCCTGCCGGCCAAACCCTCCCTAACCCGGACGACACTGGGCCAATTGTGTGCCGCCCCATGCGATGCAGTGCCTTGGACCACTGCGCCACCCGGTAGGCCTTATTTGGATTTTTACAAATTATCTTTGAAAGATAGGGTCGTGAAAAAGGGGCGTTTGTTTTTTTGCTGAGTTTATTATGCAAACCAGACAGCACATTTTCTTGTGTTTTAAAAATGTACTGATAGCCAAGGGCACACTCCAACACTCAGATATTAATTTACAAACAAAGCATTTGTGTTTAGTGAGTCTGCCAGATCAGAGGCAGTGCTGCAGGAGGGACTGGAGCACTTCACAAAATAGATGGCATCATGAGGAGGGGAAATTTCGTGGATATATTGAAGCAACATCTCAAGACATCAGTCAGGAAGTTAAAGCTTGGTTGCAAATGGGTCTTCCAAATGGACAATGACCCCAAGCATAATTCCAAAATCAAGGTATTGGAGTGGCCATCACAAAGCCCTGATCTCAATCCCATAAAAAATGGTGGGCAGAACTGAAAAGGCGTGTGTGAGCAAGGAGGCCTACAAACCTGACTCAGTTACACCAGCTCTGTCAGGAGGAATGGGCCAAAATTCACCCAACTTATTGTGGGAAGCTTGTGGAAGGCTACCCGAAAGGTTTAACCCAAGTTAAACAATTTAAAGGCAATGCTACCAAATACTAATTGAGTGTATGTAAACTTCTGACCCACTGGGAATGTGATGAAAGAAATAAAACTTGAAATAAATCATTCTCTACTATTATTTGGACATTTCACATTCTTAAAATAAAGTGGTGATCCTAACTGACCTAAGACAGGGAATTTTTACTAGGATTAAATGTCAGGAATTGTGAAAAACGGAGTTTAAATGTATTTGGCTAAGGTGTATGTAAACTTCCGACTTCACCTGTATATAAATCATTCACTGCGAAATTCGACATACGTCCAAGTAAGCAGGATTTTGGGACATCACTTCAAAACCGACCACTAGGGGCAACGGTGAGGGCTATTACTTTCAACTTAACCTTCGAAATTTGACGTTTAAGGGCAAACGTCCCGATTCTGCAGTGAGACTGTGAGAGCTTGTTGGTTAACCCACATCTCTAGAGCTGGAGACTGGGCCGGGGGAAACATACCCAGCCCCGAAAACCTCTGAAAACACACACCTCATTCATTTATTAATCTATTAATTTACTCAAATGACCAATGGCTGTATGTCCCCTGTGTACTTTCAGAGAGAGAGAGAGAGAGAGAGAGAGAGAGAGAGAGAGAGAGAGAGAGAGAGAGAGAGAGAGAGAGAGAGAGAGAGAGCAATTAAAGACTTACCCCCAAAGAGCCGTTAAAACGCAAAAGGGAGACGTCAGCTGAAAGAGCAGGCTGACACACATTACACACTCATTACACACACACACACACACACACTGAGAGCGTGGCTGTGAAGGTCGATTCTTAGGAAGTTACTGCCAGTCAGTCCCTACGGAAACCAGTGATGGAATGCTCTGAGCACACAGTGCGACACATCCACCTATCAGAAATACTGTGTGTGTGTGTGTGTGTGTGTACAGGGACCAGACGACCAGGGACACACCAGGGACCTAGTCCAGAAACCCAGTCCTGATAGGAATACCTGACCCCTCCCTTTCCACAAATGCACGAGCGCACACAGACACACACACACGTTTACATATACGTACAAATGCCATAGTAAAAGTATGAATGGTTCTGCAGTTTAGATGTATCAGCATTGCATCAACCACTAAGGGTCTTGCTCAGTAGAGACCTAAAACTAAAAGTAAGGCAGTATTCAAAAAGGTTACAGGTATTTTTCTTCTATTTCATGTAGTTCTAAATAGGCCATGGTCTGTTGTTGGTTGCTCTGACTCTCAGGTTAACAAAGTGTGTGTTTTGTTGCTAACTGTGTGTGAAATGGTGCTAGAGACAGACAGTACGGAACATAGTGTGTGAGTGGGAAGATGAATTTGAAGGAGAGCAAGAGCCAAAGGGGAATCTAACTCCCCCACACACATCACAAATACAATCTCTAAAACAAAACAGGGACAAATAACACAAAACACATGTGCATTACACACACAAACTGTATACACATGGGTCAGTGAAGTAGGACCAGCATCGCACACACACACATAAAGTAACACACACACAACCCACTGGGAATAGACGTCAATTCAACGTCTATTCAACGTTGATTCTGATGAATACCAAATACCAAAATACCAACCAGTGTGTGCCCAGTGGGATACGACACTTACAAAGCAATCTCATTAGTGGAAATCACTCAGCTGTAACAACGGCAATGTCTCATGCCAGTAAACACCCAAAACACCACATACAAGTTAATTATGCATTAATCACACACACACACACACACACACACACACACACACACACACACACACACACACACACACACACACACACACACACACCAAACAATTGATTCCCATTCAAAATCCTATGTTCCCTAACTTTAAACCTAATCATAAGCTTAACTCCAAACCCCTAACCCTGACTCCTAAACCGAACCTCTAACCCTAATTGTAACCCTAACCTTAAATCTAACCCCTAAGCCTATAATACCCTTTTTCCTTGTGGGGCCCAGCGAAATATCCCTGAATTATTCTTGTTTTACTATCCTTGTGAGGACTTCTGGTCCCACACACACACACACACACACACACACACACACACACACACACACACACACACACACACACACACACACACACACACACACACACACACACACACACACACACACACACACACACACACACACACACAAACTGAGAGCATATCAGAAGATAGAAACTCATTAGGACAGTAAAAGAACAGCCAACAACCGAAACAATAGCAGTGCCAGAAACAAAGGAGAGTTGAATGATTCCCACAGCAATCAGAGACATCTGGGCTTAACAACACTGTGTTAGTTATCAAAGTCCTCTACTCTCTCTTTCTCTCTTATCGAAATAGTCAATTAAGACACTCAAACACCCATACATACAGGCCATATACAGAATAAACCAGCCCAATATAAACAATGATGTAAAGAATATAAAGAATGATGGAAGAAAGAGAGAAGGAGAATGTAGAGAGATAGATAGATGTATTATTGACTGTGTGTTTTTGTGTGTGTGTTTGTGTACAGGTGTCTGTGTATCTGTGTGAGAGATGACGCAGGTGAATTTTTCTTTTTGAGAATTCTAAGGGCGCTTTCTAAAGACTTTCTGACAGGCATTATCAAAGACACACTCAGCAGGGGTCCGCACATTGTCTGAGACGCAACTCACTTGTTGCAGGCTTTGATGTTTGCCACTTATCTTCCCCCTACAGAGTGTCGCACATAATGCAAATAGAGAGAGAGGGGGGGGAGAAAGAGGTGAGGAGGGATAGAGAGATGTGGAGAGAGAGAAGAGACAGACAGTGTGTGTGTGTGAGAGAGAGAGAGAGAGAGAGGGGGGGGGGGGGGTGAGGAGGGATAGAGAGATGTTGAGAGAGAGAAGAGAGACAGAGTGTGTGTGTGTGTGTGTATGAGAGAGAGGGGGGAGGTGAGGAGGGATAGAGAGATGTGGAGAGAGAGAAGAGACAGACAGTGTGTGTGTGTGTGTAAGAGAGCGAGAGAGAGAGAGAGAGAGAGAACATAAAATTCAACATACCATTTAGGATCTGGCAAAAAAAGCTTGAATCAGTTATAGAACCTATTGCCCTTTATGGTTGTGAGGTCTGGGGTCCGCTCACCAACCAAGAATTCACAAAATAGGACAAACACCAAATTGAGACTCTGAATGCAGAATTCTGCAAAAATATCCTCCACGTACAACGTAAAACACCAAATAATGCATGCAGAGAATTAGGTCGATACCCGCTAATTATCAAAATCCAGAAAAGAGCCGTTAAATTCTATAACCACCTAAAAAAGGAAACAATTCCGGGGCCTCCCGGGTGGCGCAGTGGTTAAGGGCGCTGTACTGCAGCGCCAGCTGTGCCATCAGAGTCCCTTGTTTCTCGCCCATGCTCTGTCGTAACCGGCCGCGACCGGGAGGTCCGTGGGGCGACGCACAATTGGCCTAGCGTCGTCTGGGTTAGGGAGGGATTGGTCGGTAGGGATCTCCTTGTCTCATCGCGCACCAGCGACTCCTGTGGCGGGCCGGGCGCAGTGCGCGCTAGCCAAGGTTGCCAGGTGCACGGTGTAGCCTCCGACACATTGGTGCGGCTGGCTTCCGGGTTGGATGCGCGCTGTGTTAAGAAGCAGTACGGCTGGTTGGGTTGTGTATCGGAGGACGCATGACATTCAACCTTCGTCTCTCCCGAGCCCGTACGGGAGTTGTAGCAA
The DNA here is from genome assembly GCF_045791955.1 of Oncorhynchus clarkii lewisi. NCBI lineage: Eukaryota > Metazoa > Chordata > Actinopteri > Salmoniformes > Salmonidae > Oncorhynchus > Oncorhynchus clarkii. The sequence continues at coordinate 54,506,665 of NC_092153.1, forward strand.
TGAGACAAGATAGTAGCTACTACAACAATTGGATACCACGAAATTGGGGCGAAAAAGGGGTAAAAAAAAAAAAAAAAAAGGAAACGATTCCCAAACCTTCCGTAACAAAGCCATCACCTACAGAGAGATGAACCTGGAGAAGAGTCCCCTAAGCAAGCTCTTCCTGGGGCTCTGCTCACAAACACAAACCCAAAAGAGCCCCAGGGCAGCAACACAATTAGACCCCCCCCTCAAAAAAATAATATACAAATATATATTTGTCACATGCGCCGAATTCACCTTACAGTGAAATGCTTAACCAACAATGCAGTTTTTTAGAAAAATACCTTAAAAAAGTAAGAAATAAAAGTAACAAGTAATTAAAGAGTAAAATAACAATGGAGAGTCTATATACTTCCTCTGACATCACCTGTTATAGAGGTCCTGGATGGCAGGAAGCTTGGCCCCGGTGATGCACTGGGCCATATGCACTACCCTCTATAGTGACTTGCGGTCGAAGGCCGAGCAGTTGCCATACCAGGCAGTGATGCAACCCGTAAGGATGCTCTCGATGGTGCAGCTGTAGAACCTTTTGAGGATCTGAGGACCCATGACAAATCTTTTCAGTCTCCTGAGGGGGAATAGGTTTTGTCGTGCCCTCTTAACGACTGTCTTGGTGTGCTTGGAACATGTTAGTTTGTTGGTGATGTCGACGCCAAGGAACTTGAAGCTCTCAACCTGCTCCACTACAGCCCCGTCGATGAGAATGGGGGCGTGCTCGGTCCTCCTTTTCCTGTAGTCCACAATCATCTCATTTGTCTTGATCACGTTTAAGGAGAGATTGTTGTCCTTGCACCACACGGTCAGGTCTCTGACCTCCTCCCTATAGGCTGTCTCGTCGTTGTCGGCAATCAGGCCTACCACTGTTGTGTCATCTGCAAACTTAATGATGGTGTTGGAGTCGTGCCTGGCTGTGCAGTCATGAGTGAACAGGGAGTACAGGACGGGACTGAGCACGCACACCTGATGGGCCCCCATCAGCGTGGCAGATGGGGGCCAGCGTGGCAGATGTGTTGTTACCTAACCTTACCACCTGGGGGTGGCCTGTCAGGAAGTCCAGGATCCAGTTGCAGAGGGAGGTGTTTGGTCCCAGGGTCCTTAGCTTTGTGATGAGCTTTGAGGGCACTATGGTGTTGAACGCTGAGCTGTAGTCAATGAATAGCATTCTCACAAAAGTGTTCCTTTTGTCCAGGTGGGAAAGGCCAGTGTGGAGTGCAATAGAGATTACATCATCTGTGGATCTGTTGGGGCGGTATGCAAATTGGAGTGGGTCTAGGGTTTCTGGGATAATGGTGTTGATGTGTGGCATAACCAGCCTTTTAAAGCACTTCATGGCTACAGACATGAGTGGTACGCATTTAGGCAGGTTACCTTAGTGTTCTTGGGCACAGGGACTATGGCGGTCTGCTTGAAACATGTTGGTATTACAGACTCAGACAGGGAGAGGTTGAAACCAAATCATAAGAAAACAAAAAGATAATTACTTGACACATTGGAAAGAATTAACAAAAAAACAGAGCAAACTAGAATGCTATTTGGCCCTAAACAGGGAGTACACAGTGGCAAAATACCTGTGACTGACCCAAACTTAAGGCAAGCTTTGACTATGTTCAGACTCAGTGAGCATAGCCATGCTATTGGGGCTCCCGAGTGGTGCAGTGGTCTAAGACACTGCATCTCAGTGCCAGGTGTCACTGCAGTTCCTGGTTCGAATCCAGGCTGCATCACATCCGGCCATGATTGGGAGTCCCAAAGGGCGGCGCACATTTGGCCTAGCGTTATCCGGGTTTGGCTGTGGTAGGCCATCATTGTAAATAAGAATTCATCCCTGTCTCTCAAGAGAAGGCAGGCTTTGTGCACACTGCCCACAAAATGAGGTGGAGCTGCACTTCCTAACCTCCTGTCAAATGTATGACCATATTAGAGACACATATTTCTCTCAGATTACACAGATTAGAAAAATAATTAGAAAACAAACCCAATTTTGATGAACTTCCATATCTATTGGGTGAAATACCAGTGTGCCATCACAGCAGCAATATTTGTGACCTGTTGCCACAAGGGGCAACCAGTGAAGAACAAACACCATTGTAAATACAACCTTTCACTTGCTTTGGCAATGTTAACATATGTTTCTCATGCTAATAAAGCCCTTTTATTGAATTTTGAGAGACAGAGAGAGAGCGAGAGAGAGACAGAGGGAGACACAGTGAGAGAGACACCCAGAGAGAGAGAGAGAGACGCAGAGACAAAAGACAGACAGACAGACAGACAGACAGACAGACACCTGGCGATATATTTATGTTTTAGCACAATGTTCCAAATGCCTGTATCGCAATGATTCTAGGTTTCCATTTTTGGTTTGTTTTTATGAGCGTTCTGTCTTTTTGGTATCGTCTTCTTCACTACTGTGCTGTGTGCACCTTCCTATTCACACACAGACACCAAGCCCATGCCACTCACAACAACAACAACAACAGATAACTTCTTCCTCTCTGATAACAAGCAGTTTAAACTCACTATTTGCATTTGAGGTTTGATCCAACGGAATGGGTCATATGGACACTGAAACACTTAGAGACATTGTTTTACTGTAATAGAGGAGAATTTAACCTTTCTAATGACACCCTTTTATGTCTCAACTCCCAAAATGTAGAATAGAGCAGACCCTACTAAAACGAGAGCATCAATGAACATGATTGTGGAAATGAATGCTCAGTTTCCATTGCGCGTGGCATTGAGGTACCACTAGCAGCAGTTTAGCCACAGACTGTCATATGCTTTATAAATTTGCTTTATGCTTTACAGTCTGTGCTTTATAAATGTGCATTGAGCATAAACATACCAATTTATATCAGGAATTGGCAACTTGTTCTCATTCTGAGAAATAAGCATCTCTTTAACCAGGTAGGCCACTTGATTTCAATATCTTAACAAATTGAACAGGCTATGTTGTTTAAAAGGTTGGAGACTGTTAAAATAAATCCAAGTTGGCTAGACTTTAAATATAAAGATTAGCTGGCTACTCACTAAAACATTGGCCTGTGTTAATGTGCTATACTGCCTGCTACAACAAGTTGGTCATTATCAGTGGATGTGCATGGTTCTGCTTAAATGTGTAACAAAAATAGCATTTTCATAGACAGACTTGAAAGCCAGATCAGTAAATTTAGCAAAAAAAGCATATTTTACATGCAATGTACCTTTAATTGCAATGACCTTTAATTGTGCAACAAAGCTTATTTAGAGAAAACGTTAAAGAAATTGAGATATATATCCCGAATCGCCCATAATTTTTAGGCCATATCACCCAGCCTCTGTGTGTTGTGTGACTCATCCTACACAGTAATGCTCTCAGTTCTAGAAGTTAATGTCACACAGAGAGAGGGCTTTACAAGGTCTGTGTGTGTATGTGTGTGTGTGTGTGTGTGTGTGTGTGTGTGTGTGTGTGTGTGTGTGTGTGTGCACGAGAGTGTGTGTGTATGAGTATACTTTATTTAAAATCATTTGTAGAGCTCGCCAGCTTGTAGTTCTAAAAAACAAATTTGCAAGCATTTTCTACCTCTGGTTCGTTTGCCATTCCTATGGAGGAAAAACGCAAAAAATAAGGTTTGAGGTTAACACAAGCTTAGGATATTTTATATGTTTTATTCTATAAGATAATATTAGTCAGGTAAAGGTCCAATGCAGCCATTATTATCTCAATATCAAATCCTTTCCGGCTAACAATTAAGTACCTTACTGTGATTGTTTCAATTATAATGGTAAAAAAGAAACAGAAATTGCTTCTTAGCAAAGCAAGAATTTAGCTTGGACTGTCTGGGAGTGGGGTCTGAGTGGGGGTCTGAAAATTAGCAGTCATTGGCAGAGAGGTTTGAAACTCTCTTTCTTATTGGTCCATTAACTAATTTACCATGTGATGATGCCACCATGGAAGGCCAAGACTCAATCCCACTAAAACAATACTGAAATTTCAGGTGGTCTTTTCAAAGAGCTCTTACACTAAAACGGCATTATCATCATGTTTACAATTTTACAGAATTATTCCAACCACATAGTGTGTAAATATATACAAAACACAGAAAAACCTTGTTTTGGACTGAAATGGGCCTTATGTGCTTGTTTTGATTACATAAATGCTTAAGAAATCACAAAATTGTATGTTAATCGTGATTAGCTATGTCATAGAACAAAACAAATAAGATCTCCTAAGCCTCAGCCCTAATTTTCTGCATTTATCCAAAACCCCTTAATTTCATTTCCATTCATTCCCCCAAAGGCTTTGGCAAATGAGCCATGGTGTAGTTATCCTCTGTTAGCGCCTACAAAATGACGCCATTACTATTGCTGTTTATAAGACCTATTAGTGGGTGCATGCATGTATGCTGGTGATTCCCGGACATAGATCTACTCTCAGAACTGTCCTTTGTAATGGATTAGAAAGGACAAAGACAGAGATACTTACAGAAAGGGTAAAGTAGAGCGAGAAAGTGAAAGAGAGGATAAAAAGAAGGATAGAGGGTGGGAGAAAGTGAAAAGGAGGAATTAACATATATATTTTTATTTTATTTCACCTTTATTTAACCAGGTAGGCCAGTTGAGAACAAGTTCTCATTTACAACTGCAACCTGGCCAAGATAAAGCAAACCAGTGTGACACAAACAACACAGAGTTACTGAGATACTGGGGTGCAAAGGAGAAAAATATATATAACAATATGGGGATGAGGTGGTTAGGGGGGCTATTTACAGATGGGCTGTGTACAGGTGCAATGATTGGTAAGCTGCTCTGACAGCTGATGTTTAGTTAACCGCTTTGATCTCTAGGGGCGCTATTTCATTTTTGGATAAAAAACGTTCCCGTTTTAAGCGCGATATTTTGTCACGAAAAGATGCTTGACTGTGCATATTCTTGACAGTTTTTGAAAGAAAACACTGAAGTTTCAGAATCTGCAAAGATATTGTCTGTAAGTGCCCCAGAACTCATTCTACAGGCGAAACCAAGATGATGCGTCAACCAGGAAATGAGCAGAATCTCTGAAGCTCTGTTTTCCATTGTCTCCTTATATGGCTGTGATTGCGCAAGGAATGAGCCTACACTTTCTGTCGTTCCCCCAAGGTGTTAGCAGCATTGTGACGTATTTGTAGGCATATCATTGGAAGATTGACCATAAGAGACTACATTTTCCAAGTGTCCGCCTGGTGTCCTGCGTGGAATTCGGTGCGCAAACGCCAGCTGCTTGTACTTTTCCATTTGATTGAGGGGAGAAACCATGCTTCCACGAACGATATATCATTGAAGAGATATGTGAAAAACACCTTGAGGATTGATTCTAAACAACGTTTGCCATGTTTTCAGTCGATATTATGGAGTTAATTTGGAAAAATGTTCGCGTTTTGAGGACTGAATTTTATTTTATTTTTTGGCAGCCAAATGTGATGTAGAAAACGGAGCTATTTCGAATTCACAAATAATCTTTTTGGGAAAAACTGAGCATCTGCTATCTAACTGAGAGTCTCCTTATTGAAAACATCCGAAGTTCTTCAAAGGTAAATGATTTTATTTGAAGACTTTTATGTTTTTGTTGAAATCTTGCGTGCTGGATGCTAACGCTAATGCTAACGCTAAATGCTACGCTAGCTAGCCACTTTTACACAAATGATTGTTTTCCTATGGTTGAGAAGCATATTTTGAAAATCTGAGATGACAGTGTTGTTTACAAAAGGCTAAGCTTCAGAGATGGCATATTTATTTCATTTCATTTGCGATTTTCATGAATAGTTAACGTTGCGTTATGGTAATGAGCTTAGGTCTGTAAATAGAATCCCGGATCCGGGTTTGGTAGACGCAACAGGTTAATGAGGGAGATTTAAGACTCCAGTTTCAGTGATTTTTGCAATTCGTTCCAGTCATTGGCAGCAGAGAACTGTAAGCAAAGGCGGCAAAAGGAGGAGTTGGCTTTGGGGATGACCCGTGAAATATACCTGCTGGGGCGAATGCAACGGGTGGATGGTGCTATGGTGACCAGTGAGCTGAGATAAGGCGGGGATTTACCTAGCAAAGACTTATAGATGACCTGGAGCCAGTGGGTTTGGTATGAAAAATATGAAGCGAGGCCAGCCAATGAGAGCATACAGGTCGCAGTGGTAGGAGGTTAAAAAAATGGATGGCACTGTGATAGACTACATCCAATTTGCTGAGTAGAGTGTTGGAGGCTATTTTGTAAATTACATCGCCAAAGTCAAAGATCGGTAGGATAGTTGAACTGTTATGCACGTGAGTGAGGACCCAAAAGCGGTTTAACAAAAACAGAGTCCTTTAATGTCAAAACACAGGGAAGACATAGATCCTCTTCAGAGGCAAAATAGACAACCCCGCAGAGAGGGCGACAAATTAATCATAAAGTCCTTCTGATATTTACAGAAGAGTCCCCCTTCCTAGCAGCAGAGGAGAATAGCTGGGTTAGAGTCCCCTTCTTAGCAGCAGAGGAGAATAGCTGGGTTAGCGGCGACAGACTGCTGGTCTCTCTGGGTAGGCGCGGGTCGTAGAGGACAGAGGTACCTGATCACACGTAGCATCAGATGAACAGGCAGATTCCGACAGGACGGGACAAGGGTGAAGCAAACGAGACGATAGTTTGGTTCTGGCATGAGAAACTCAAACGAGAATCTGACAAAGACAGAAGCAGGAACAGAGAGAGAAATAGAGACCTAATCAGAGGGAAAAAAGGAACAGGTGGGAAAAGGGTGAACGAGGTAGTTAGAGAAGATGAGGAACAGCTGGGGGAAGGAGAGGAAGAGAAGGTAACCTAATACGACCAGCAGAGGGAGACGAAGTGAAGAGAAAGAACAGGAACAAGACATAATATGACAATACATGACAGTACCCCCCCACTCACCGAGCGCCTCCTGGCGCACTCGAGGAGGAAACCTGGCGGCAACGGAGGAAATCATCGATCAGCGAACGGTCCAGCACGTCCTGAGAGGGAACCCAACTCCTTTCCTCAGGACCGTACCCCTCCCAATCCACTAGGTACTGATGACCACGGCCCCGAGGACGCATGTCCAAAATCTTACGGACCCTGTAGATAGGTGCGCCCTCGACAAGGATGGGGGGGGGAGACGAGCGGGGGCGCGAAGAACGGGCTTAACACAGGAGACATGGAAGACCGGGTGGACGCGACGAAGATATCGCGGAAGAAGAAGTCGCACTGCGACAGGATTAATGATCTGAGAAATACGGAACGGACCAATGAACCGCGGGGTCAACTTGCGAGAAGCTGTCTTAAGGGGAAGGTTCTGAGTGGAGAGCCAAACTCTCTGACCGCAACAATATCTAGGACTCTTAGTTCTACGCTTATTAGCGGCTCTCACAGTCTGCGCCCTATAACGGCAAAGTGCAGACCTGACCCTCTTCCAGGTGCGCTCGCAACGTTGGACAAAAGCCTGAGAGGAGGGGACGCTGGACTCGGCGAACTGAGACGAGAACAGCGGAGGCTGGTACCCGAGGCTACTCTGAAAAGGAGATAGCCCGGTCGCAGACGAAGGAAGCGAGTTGTGGGCGTTTATGCCCAGGGGAGCTGTTCTGACCAAGACGCAGGGTTACGAAAAGAAAGACTGCGTAAGATGCGACCAATAGTCTGATTGGCCCGTTCTGCTTGACCGTTAGACTGGGGGTGAAAGCCGGAAGAGAGACTGACGGAAGCCCCAATCAAACGGCAAAACTCCCTCCAAAATTGAGACGTGAATTGCGGACCCCTGTCCGAAACGACGTCTGACGGAAGGCCATGAATTCTGAAAACATTCTCGATGATGATTTGTGCCGTTTCTTTAGCAGAAGGGAGCTTAGCGAGGGGAATAAAATGAGCCGCCTTAGAGAACCTATCGACAACCGTAAGAATAACAGTCTTCCCCGCTGACGAAGGCAGTCCGGTGATAAAATCTAAGGCGATGTGAGACCACAGTCGAGAGGGAATGGGAAGCGGTCTGAGACGGCTGGCAGGAGGGGAGTTACCGGACTTAGTCTGCGCGCAGACCGAACAAGCAGCCACGAAACGACGCGTGTCATGCTCCCGAGTGGGCCACCAAAAACGCTGGCGAATGGAAGCAAGCGTACCTCGAACGCCGGGGTGGCCGGCTAACTTGGCAGAGTGAGCCCACTGAAGAACGGCCAGACGAGTAGGAACGGGAACGAAAAGCAGGTTCCTAGGACAAGCGCGCGGCGACGGAGTGTGAGTGAGTGCTTGCTTTACCTGCCTCTCAATTCCCCAGACAGTCAACCCGACAACACGCCCCTCAGGGAGAATCCCCTCGGGGTCAGTGGAGGCTACTGAAGAACTGAAGAGACGAGATAAAGCATCAGGCTTGGTGTTCTTAGAGCCCGGACGATAAGAAATTACGAACTCGAAACGAGCGAAAAACAGCGCCCAACGAGCCTGACGCGCATTAAGTCGTTTGGCAGAACGGATGTACTCAAGGTTCCTATGGTCAGTCCAAACGACAAAAGGAACGGTCGCCCCCTCCAACCACTGTCGCCATTCGTCTAGGGCTAAGCGGATGGCGAGCAGTTCGCGGTTTCCCACATCATAGTTACGTTCCGACGGCGACAGGCGATGAGAAAAATACGCGCAAGGGTGGACCTTGTCGTCAGAGAGGGAGCGCTGAGAAAGAATGGCTCCCACGCCCACCTCTGACGCGTCAACCTCGACAACGAACTGTCTAGAGACGTCAGGTGTAACAAGGATAGGAGCGGATGTAAAACAATTCTTGAGGAGATCAAAAGCTCCCTGGGCGGAAACGGACCACTTAAAGCACGTCTTGACAGAAGTAAGGGCTGTGAGAGGAGCTGCCACCTGACCGAAATTACGGATGAAACGACGATAGAAATTCGCGAAGCCGAGAAAGCGCTGCAGCTCGACGCGTGACTTAGGAACGGGCCAATCAATGACAGCTTGGACCTTAGCGGGATCCATCTTAATGCCTTCAGCGGAAATAACAGAACCGAGAAATGTGACGGAGGAGGCATGAAAAGTGCACTTCTCAGCCTTCACAAAAAGACAATTCTCTAAAAGGCGCTGGAGGACACGTCGAACGTGCTGAACATGAATCTGGAGTGACGGTGAAAAAATCAGGATATCGTCAAGGTAAACGAAAACAAAGATGTTCAGCATGTCTCTCAGGACGTCATTGACTAATGCCTGAAAGACAGCTGGAGCGTTAGCGAGGCCGAAAGGAAGAACCCGGTATTCAAAGTGCCCTAACGGAGTGTTAAACGCCGTTTTCCACTCGTCCCCCTCCCTGATGCGCACGAGATGGTAAGCGTTACGAAGGTCCAACTTAGTGAAAAACCTGGCTCCCTGCAGGATCTCGAAGGCTGAAGACATAAGAGGGAGCGGATAACGATTCTTCACTGTTATGTCATTCAGCCCTCGATAATCTATGCAGGGGCGCAGGGACCCGTCCTTCTTCTTAACAAAAGAAAACCCCGCTCCGGCGGGAGAGGATGAGGGGACTATGGTACCGGCGTCAAGAGCTACAGACAAATAATCTTTGAGAGCCTTACGTTCGGGAGCTGACAGAGAGTATAGTCTACCCCGGGGGGGAGTGGTTCCCGGAAGGAGATCAATACTACAATCATACGACCGGTGCGGAGGAAGAGAGGTGGCGCTGGACCGACTGAACACCGTGCGCAGATCGTGATATTCCTCCGGCACCCCCGTCAAATCACCAGGCTCCTCCTGTGAAGAAGAGACAGAGGAAACAGGAGGGATAGCAGACATTAAACATTTCACATGACAAGAGACGTTCCAGGAGAGGATAGAATTACTAGACCAATTAATAGAAGGATTATGACAAACTAGCCAGGGATGACCCAAAACAACAGGTGTAAAAGGTGAACAAAAAATTAAAAAAGAAAGGGTTTCGCTATGATTACCAGAGACAGTGAGGGTTAAAGGTAGCGTCTCACGCTGAATCCTGGGGAGAGAACTACCATCCAAAGCGAATAAGGCCGTGGGCTCCCTTAACTGTCTGAGAGGAATGTCATGTTCCCGAGCCCAGGTCTCGTCCATAAAACAGCCATCCGCCCCAGAGTCTATCAAGGCACTGCAGGAAGCTGACGAACCGGTCCAGCGTAGATGGACCGACAAGGTAGTGCAGGATCTTGAAGGAGAGACCAGAGTAGTAGCGCTCACCAGTAGCCCTCCGCTTACTGATGAGCTCTGGCTTTTACTGGACATGAAGTGACAAAATGACCAGCGGAACCGCAATAGAGACAGAGGCGGTTGGTGATTCTCCGTTCCCTCTCCTTAGTCGAGATGCGGATACCCCCCAGCTGCATAGGCTCAGCACCCGAGCCGGCGGAGGAAGATGGTAGTGATGCGGAGAGGGGGGCAACGGAGAACGCGAGCTCCTTTCCACGAGCTCGGTGACGAAGATCAACCCGTCGCTCTATGCGAATAGCGAGTTCAATCAAGGAATCCACGCTGGAAGGAACCTCCCGGGAGAGAATCTCATCCTTTACCTCCGCGCGGAGACCCTCCAGAAAACGAGCGAGCAAAGCCGGCTCGTTCCAGTCACTGGAGGCAGCAAGAGTGCGAAACTCAATAGAGTAATCTGTTATGGATCGATTACCTTGACATAGGGAAGACAGGACCCTGGAAGCATCCTCCCCAAAAACAGAACAATCAAAAACCCGTATCATCTCCTCCTTAAAGTCCTGATACTGGTTAGTACACTCAGCCCTCGCCTCCCAGATTGCCGTGCCCCACTCACGAGCCCGTCCAGTAAGGAAAGATATGACGTAGGCGATACGAGCTGTGCTCCTGGAGTAAGTGTTGGGCTGGAGAGAAAACACAATATCACACTGGGTGAGGAACGAGCGGCATTCAGTGGGCTCCCCAGAGTAACACGGCGGGTTATTGATTCTGGGCTCCGGAGATTCGAAAGCCCTGGAAGTGGCCGGTGGATCGAGGCGGAGATGGTGAATCTGTTCTGTAAGGTCGGAGACTTGGGCGGCTCCCTGGATCTCGACGGCTGAGTGGAGAGCATCCGAAGTCGCTGGGTCCATTCTTGGTCAGATTCTTCTGTTATGCACGTGAGTGAGGACCCAAAAGCGGTTTAACAAAAACAGAGTCCTTTAATGTCAAAACACAGGGAAGACATAGATCCTCTTCAGAGGCAAAATAGACAACCCGCAGAGAGGGCGGCAAATTAATCATAAAGTCCTTCTGATATTTACAGAAGAGTCCCCCTTCCTAGCAGCAGAGGAGAATAGCTGGGTTAGAGTCCCCTTCTTAGCAGCAGAGGAGAATAGCTGGGTTAGCGGCGACAGACTGCTGGTCTCTCTGGGTAGGCGCGGGTCGTAGAGGACAGAGGTACCTGATCACACGTAGCATCAGATGAACAGGCAGATTCCGACAGGACGGGACAAGGGTGAAGCAAACGAGACGATAGTTTGGTTCTGGCATGAGAAACTCAAACGAGAATCTGACAAAGACAGAAGCAGGAACAGAGAGAGAAATAGAGACCTAATCAGAGGGAAAAAAGGAACAGGTGGGAAAAGGGTGAACGAGGTAGTTAGAGAAGCTGAGGAACAGCTGGGGGAAGGAGAGGAAGAGAAGGTAACCTAATACGACCAGCAGAGGGAGACGAAGTGAAGAGAAAGAACAGGAACAAGACATAATATGACAATACATGACATTAACGAGGGTATGTTTGGCAGCATGAGTGACGGAGGCTTTGTTGCGAAACAGGAAGCCGATTGTAGATTTAATTTTGGATTGGAGATGCTGAATGTGAGTCTGGAAGGAGAGTTTACAGTATAACCAGACACCTAGTCAGAACCGTCCAGAGTAGTAATGCTAGACGGGTGGGCGGGTGCGGGCAGCGATCAGTTGAAGAGCATGCATTTAGTTTTACTAGCATTTAAGAGCAATTGACACACTGAACTCTATCTGATAAGTAGTTGGTGAACCAGGCGAGGCAGTCATTTGAGAAACCAAGGCTGTTGAGACTGCCGATAAGAATGTGGTGATTGGCAGAGTCAAAAGCCTTGGCCAGGTCGATGAAGACGGCTGCACAGTATTGTCTTTTATCGATGGCGGTTATGATATTGTTTAGGACCTTGAGTGTGGCTGAGGTGCACCCATGACCAGCTCGGAAACAGATTGCATAGCAGAGAAGGTACGGTGGGATTCGAAATGGTCGGTGATTGGTTGTTAACTTGGCTTTCGAAGACTTAGAAAAGAAAAGAAAGAAAAGCAGAGTGTCTCCCCCTTTGAAGAGCGGGATGACCGCGGCAGCTTTCCAATCTTTAGGGATCTCAGACGATACGAAAGAGAGGTTGAACAGGCTATTAATAGGGCTTGCAACAATTGTGGCGGATCATTTTAGAAAGAGAGGGTCCAGATGGTCTAGCCCAGCTGATTTGTAGGGATCCAGATTTTGCAGCTCTTTCAGAACATCTGCTATCTGAATTTGGGTGAAGGAGAAATGGGGCTTGGGCAAGTTGCTGTGGGGGGTGCAGAGCTGTTGACCAGGGTAGGGGTAGCCAGGTGGAAAGCATGGCCAGCCGTAGAAAACTTCTTATTGAAATTCTTGATTATCGTAGATTTATCAGTGGTGACAGTGTTTCCTAGCCTCAGTGCAGTGGGCAGCTGGGAGGAGGTGCTCTTATTCTCCATGGACTACATTATCCCAGACTTTTTTGGAGTTTGTGCTACAGGATGCAACATTTTGTTTTAAAAAGCTAGCCTTTGCTTTCCTAACTGCCTGTGTATATCGGTTCTTAACTTCCCTGAAAAGTTTCATATTGCGGGGGCTATTCGATGCTAATGCAGTACGCCACAGGATGTTTTTGTGCTGGTCAAGGGCAATCAAGTCTGGAGTGAACCAAGGGCTATATCTGTTCTTAGTTCTACATATCTTGAATGGGGCATGCTTATTTAAGATGGTGAGGAAAGCACTTTTAAAGAATAACCAGGCATCCTCTACTGATGGAATGAAGTCAATATCCTTCCTAGATATCCGGGTCAGGTCGATTAGAAAGGCCTGCTCACTGAAGTGTTTTAGGGAGCGTTTGACAGTGATGAGAGGTGGTCGTTTGACCGCGGACCTATTACAGATGCAAGCAATGAGGCAGTGATCGCTGAGATCCTGGTTGAAGACAGCAGAGCTGTATTTACAGGGCAGGATGGTCAGGATGATATCTATGTGGGTGCCCGTGTTTACAGATTTAGGGTTGTACCTGGTAGGTTCCTTGATTAATTTGTGTGAGATTGAGGGCATCTAGTTTAGATTGTAGGACAGCCGGGGTGTTAAGCATATCCCAGTTTAGGTCACCTAACAGTACAAACTCTGAAGATAAATGGGGGGCAATTCATTCACATATGGTGTCCAGGGCACACCCGGGGGCTGAGGGGCGTCTATAACAAGCAGCAACAGTGAGAGACTTATTTCTGGAAAGGTGGATTTTTAAAGGTAGAAGCTCGAACTGATTGGGCACAGACCTGGATAGCATGACAGAACTCTGCAGGCTATCTCTGCAGTAGATTGCAACTCCACCCCCTTTGGCAGTTCTATTTTGGCGGAGAATGTTGTAGTTGGGAATGGAAATTTCAGAATTTTTGGTGGCATTCCTACGCCAAGATTCAGACACGGCTAGGACATCAGGGTTGGCAGAGTGTGCTAAAGCAGTGAATAAAACAAACGTAGGGAGGAGGCTTCTGATGTTAACATGCATGAAACCAAGGCTTTTACGGTTACAGAAGTCAACAAATGATAGCGCCTAGTGAATAGGTGTGGAACTGGGGAATACAGGGCCTGGGTTAACCTCTACATCACCAGAGGAACAGAGGGGGAGTAGGATAACAGTACAGCCAAAGGCAATAAGAACTGGTTGTCTAGTGCATTGTGGACAGAGAATAAAATGAGCAGATTTCTGGGCGTGGTAGAATAGATTCAGGGCATAATGTACAGACAATGTTATGGTAGGATGTGAGTACAGTGGAGGTAAACCTAGGCGTTGAGTGATGATGAGAGAGATTTCATCTCTGGAGGCACCAGTTAAGCCAGGTGAGGTCTTCGCATGTGTGTGTGGTGGGACAAAAGAGCTATCTATGGCATTTTGAGCGGGACTGAGGGCTCTACAGTGAAATAAAAAAAATAAGAACTAGCAAAGACAGCAGTAGACAAGGCATATTGACAGAGAGAGACATAAAGCAATCACAGGTGTTGATCAGGAGAGCTAAGACAACAATGCGTAAATAGCGATGAATGGGCAGAGCGGTCAGTTAGACACATGTAGGACCTGAGTTCGAGGCTGGGGCCTACAGGTAAACAAAATTAGGTATCGTGTTATTGAAACAGCCCAGGGGGCATCAGCTGTGTAGCCGAGTGATCATAGGGTCAAAAGAGCAGCAATAGGTGAATCAGGGTGCCGTTCGGTAGTCACTACTACGCTAGGTGAGCAGGGGACACAGCGTTCAGAAAAGGGAGCAGGCCGGGGCTAGTCGATGATTCTTCGGCGAGATCGTAACAGAATAGCCTGTTGAGACCACATCAGGCGATCACGTCGGCAGTCCAGTCGTGACGGATCGGTGGGGCTCCGTGTCGACAATAAAGGGTCCAGGCCAATTGGCAAAGGAGGTATTGTAGCCCTAGAATTAGCAAGTATATGGGCCTAGCTCAAGGCTAGCTGGTGCTTGCTTCGCGCTGTGCAGACAGGCAGGTGTTGTCCGAGCTAAAGCTGGCTGGTGACCGAGAAAAAGGTGAAGACCACTAGCTGTGGCTAACAAAGACTAGTAGCTAGTTAGCTGGCTAGGTCCTGATGGAAGTTCCAGTTATAAGGAATAAAAGTAGCAGATCCCTACCACATTGGGTGTGGCGGGTTGCAGGAAAGTATATTTAGTTCGTAGATAGAAAGTGAGATTAAGATATGAAAAAGACTGGCTATTTACATTGAATTAGACACGGGATAAGACAAAGACAAACACACACGTCCTACTGCTATGCCATGTTGGTTTCTCAAGGATGAAATTAGGGCAAAAAGAATAAGACACAGAGAGAGGGAAAGAGAAAGAGTCGAAGGAAGAATGGGTAAGAGAGGGACAGGGGGTGTGGGATAGAGAGGAGAAAAGAGAAGGGAAGGAGAGAAGGAGAGAGGAGAGGGACTGTGTTGATTATAAAGCCGTCACTCACAGGAGCAGCAGCAGCCAGCCAGCCTCCTCAGAGACCCAGTCTGCTCAGCATAGTGTGTGTGTGTGTTTGTGCATGTGTGTCAGTGAGTGAGTGAGTGTGTGTGAATACTTGTGTATGTGCGTGGGCAAATGTGTGTGTGTGTGATTAATGTTTTCTATAGCACAGGATGACAGAGATGGATGTGACGGGCTCATCTCTTGGCCAACCAGGGCGCATCTCTCAGACAGGGGCGGGTCCCCGCTGCCAAGCTGAAGGTCATGTGGTGCAGGACGCCTTCTCCAGGACGCCTGCGTGTGTGTGTGCCTTTTTTTGTGTGTGTAGGACAGTCGTTTTTGAAAGTGAACTTACATTTACATGCTCCTAACCAATTGTGTTTTTATGTTCGTTTTTTTGTGTTGTTTATAACTTATTTTTGTTAAAAATGTTGCTGCTACTGCCTCTTATGACCGAAAATAACTTCTGGACATCAGAACAGCAATTACTCACCACGGACTGGCAGAAGCTTTTTTTTTCCTTTAATGAGTCCGACGAGCCCGACTTGAACGACATTAAGCTTTCCCAGGAACCGGCCCAATTCCCCATTATTTGCGTGAAGAGACAACAGAGAAAAAGAGGATTCTACTAGCTAACGTGCAATCATTGGAAAATAAAATCTCCGACCTACGAGGAAGATTAAACTACCAAGGGGTCATTAACAACTGAAATATCTTATGCTTCATGAAGCCGTGGCTGAACGACGATATTATCAACATACAGCTGGCTGGGACTTTAATGCAGGGAAACTTAAATCTGTTTTACCAAATGTCTATCAACATGTTAAATGTACAACCAATGGGGGAAAAAAACTCTAGACCACCTTTACTCCACACACAGAGATGCGTACAAAGCTCTCCCTTGCCCTCCATTTGGCAAATCTGACCATAAATCTATCCTCCTGATTCCTGCTTACAAGCGAAAATTATTAAAGCAGGGAGCACCAGTGACTCAGTCAATAAAAAAGTGGTCAGATGAAGCAGATTCTAAGCTACAGGACTGTTTTGAGAGCACAGACTGGAATATGTTCCGGGATTCTTCCTATGGCATTGAGGAGTACACCAGTCATTGGCTTCATCAATAAGTGCATCGATGACGTCCCCACAGGGACGTACTCCCCACAGGTACATACTCCAACCAGAAGTCATGGATTACAGGCAACATCCGCACTTAGTCAAAGGCTAGAGCTGCCGCTTTCAAGGAGCGTGACTCTAACCCGGAAGTTTATAAGAAATCCCGCTATGCCATCCGACGAACCATCAAACAAGCAAAGCGTCAATTTTAGGACTAAGATCGAATCGTACTACACCGACTCCGGCGCTCGTCGGATGTGGCAGGGCTTGCAAATCACTACAGACTACAAAGTGAAGCACAGCCAAGAGCTGCCTTGTGACACGAGCCTACCAGACAAGCTAAACTATTTCTATGCTCGCTTCGGGGCAAATAACACTGAAACATGCATGAGAGCAACAGCTGTTTCCAGATAATTGTGTGATCACACTCTCTGCAGCTGATGTGAGCAAGACCTTTAAACAGGTCAACATTCACAAGGCCGCAGGTCCAGATGGATTACCAGGATGTGTACTGCGAGCATGCGCTGACCAACTGGCAAGTGTCATCACTGACATTTTCAACCTCTCCTTGTCCAAGTCTGTAATACCAACATGTTTTAAGCAGACCACCATAGTCCCTGTGCCCAAGAACACTAAGGTAACCTGCCTAAATGACTACCGACTCGTAGCACTCACGTCTGTAGCCATGAAGTGCTTTGAAAGGCTGGCCATGGCTCTCATCAACACCATTATCTCAGAGACCCTAGACCCACTTCAATTTGCATACCGCCCCAACAGATCCATAGATGATGCAATCTCTATTGCACTCCACACTGCCCTTTCACACCTGGACAAAAGGAACACCTTTGTGAGAATGCTATTCATTGACTACAGCTCAGAGTTCAACCTCATAGTGCCCGCAAAGCTCATCACTAAGCTAAGGACCCTGGGACCAAACACCTCCCTCTGCAACTGGATCCTGGACTTCCTGACAGGCCACCCCCAGGTGGTAAGGTTAGGTAACAACACATCTGCCACACTGATCCTCAACACAGGGGCCCCTCAGGGGTGCGTGCTCAGTCCACTCCTGTACTCCCTGTTCACTCATGACTGCACGGCCAGGTACGACTCCAACACCATCATTAAGTTTGCAGATGACACAACAGTGGTAGGCCTGATCACTGACAACGATGAGACAGCCCATAGGGAGGAGGTCAGAGACCTGGTTATGTAGTTCCAGGACAATAACCTCTCCCTCAACGTGATCAAGACAAAGGAGATGATTTTGGACTACAGGAAAACAAGCACTGAGCACGCTCCCATTCTCATGATCTTCAAGTTCCTTGGCGTCGACATCATCAACAAACTAACATGGTCCAAGCACACCAAGATAGTTGTTAAAAGGTGAAACAGATTTCCTCCTCGTCGTCTGAGGAGGAGTAAGGATCGGTAAGGCTCTGGCGGCTCCTGGCTGACTGACGGCTCTGGCGGCTCCTGGCTGACTGGCGGCTCTGGCGGCTCCTGGCTGACTGGCGGCTCTGGCGGCTCCTGGCTGACTGGCGGCTCTGGCGGCTGACGGCTCTGGCGGCTCAGGACAGACGGGAGACTCTGGCGGCTCAGGACAGACGGGAGACTCTGGCGGCTCAGGACAGACGGGAGACTCTGGCGGCTCAGGACAGACGGGAGACTCTGGCGGCTCAGGACAGACGGGAGACTCTGGCGGCTCAGGACAGACGGGAGACTCTGGCGGCTCAGGTCAGACGGGAGACTCTGGCGGCTCAGGACAGACGGGAGACTCTGGCAGCTCAGGACAGACGGGAGACTCTGGTAGGCTCAGGACAGACGGGAGACTCTGGCGGCTCAGGACAGACGGGAGACTCTGGCAGCTCAGGACAGACGGGAGACTCTGACAGCGCTGGGCAGTAGGAAGGCTCTGGCAGCGCTGGACAGGCGGGAGCACCTGTAGGGAAAAGACGGAGAGACAGCCTGGTGCGGGGGGCTGCCACCGGAGGGCTGGTGCATGGAGGTGGCACCGGATGTGACCGGACCGTGCAGGCGCACTGGAGCTCTTGAGCACCGAGCCTGCCCAACCATACCTGGTTGAATGCTCCCCGTAGTGGTGGAATAGCCCGCACTGGGCTGTGCTGGCGAACCGGGGACACCATGCGTAAGGCTGGTGCCATGTACGCCGGCCCGAGGAGACGCACTGGAGCCCAGATGCGTAGAGCCGGATTCATGGCAGCTGGCTCGATGCCCACTCTAGCCCTGCCGATACGAGGAGCTGGAATGTACCGCACCAGGCTATGCACACGCACCGGGGACACCGTGCGCTCCACCGCATAACACGGTGCCTGCCCGGTCCCTCTCGCTCTCCGGTAAGCACGGGGAGTTGGCTCAGGTCTCCTACCTGACTTAGCCACACTCCCCGTGTGCCTCCCCCCAATACATTTTTGGGGCTGCCTCTCGGGCTTCCAGCCGCGCTGCCTCCTCATACCAGCGCCTCTCCGCTTTCGCTGCGATATTCCCCTGCTTGTGCCCAGGGTCCCTTGCCGTTCAAAAGCTCCTCCCAAGTCCAGGAGTCTTGTGTTTATGGCCGCTGCTTCTGCCCGTTACCACGCTGCTTGGTCCTTTTGTGGTGGGTGTTTCTGTAACGGATTTCCTCCTCTTCGTCTGAGGAGGAGTAAGGATCGGAACAAAACGCAGCGTGGTAATTGTCCATTTGATTTATTCAAAAAACACAACTGAACACTGGAACAAAATAATAAACATGAAATATACAAAACCGAAACAGTACCGTGTGGCCCAAACACTCACACGGAAACAAACACCCACAAACCAAAAGTGAAACCCAGGCTACCTAAGTATGATTCTCAATCAGAGACAACTAACGACACCTGCCTCTGATTGAGAACCATACTAGGCCAAACACAAAAACCAACATAGAAAAACAAACATAGACTGCCCACCCCAACTCACGCCCCGACCATACTAAAACAAATAATAAAATAACAGAACTATGGTCAGAACGTGACAAAAGGGCACAACAAAACCTATTCCCCCTCAGGAGACTGAAAAGATTTGGTATGCATCCTCAATTCCTCAAAAGGTTCTACAGCTGCACCATCGAGAGCATGCTGACGGGTTGCATCACTGCCTGTTATGGCAACTGTTCGGCCTTCAGAGCACTACAGAGGGTAGTGCGTACGGCCCAGTACATCACCGGCGCCAAGCTTCCTGCCATCCAGGACCTCTATACCAGGTGGTGTCAGAGGAAGGCCCTAAAAATTGTCAAAGACTCCAGCCACCCTAGTCATAGACTGTTCTCTCTACTACAGAACGGCAAGCGGTACCAGACCGCCAAGTCTAGGTCCAAGAGGATTCTAAACAGCTTCTACCCCCAAGCCATAAGACTCCTGAACATTGCCCCCCCCCCACACACACACACTTCTTACGCAGCTGCTACTCTCTGTTAATATCTATGCATTGTCACTTTAATAACTGTACCTCGACTAGCCGATGCCCCCGCACATTGACTCTGTACCGGTACCCCCTGTATATAGTCTCGAAATTGTTATTTTACTGCTGCTCTTTAACTACTTGTTATTTTTTTTATTCTTATTCATATTTTTTAAACTGCAGTGTTGGTTAGGGGCTTGTAAGTAAGCATTTCACTGTAAGGTGACACCTGTTGTATTCAGGGGGATGTGACAAATACAATTTGATTTGATTTGATGTGAGGAAGTCTGTGTGTAAGGATGGTGGCAGAGTAAGAGAGTGTGTATCAGAGACCCCCAGAAAACATTCATCAGGCACAGATCAACAACCTCTCCCTCAACCTCAGTAAAACAAAATAACTGATTGTGGACTACAGGAAATGGAGGGCCGAGCTCGCCCCCATTCACATTGATGGGGCTGTAGTGGAGTGGGTCAAGAGCTTCAAGTTCCTTGGTTTCCATATCACATGACAGTCCGCTTGGAGTTTGCCAAAAGGCATCTAAAGGGCTCTCAGACCATGAGAAACAAGATTCTCTGGTCTGATGAAGATTGAACTCTTCGGCCTGAATGCCAAGCGTCAAGTCTGGAGGAAAACAGGCACCATCCCTACGGTGGAGCATGGTGATGGCAGCATCATGCTGTGGGGATGTTTTTCATCAGCAGGGACTGGGAGACTATTCAGGATCAAGGGAAATAGGAACAGAGCGAAGTACAGAGAGATCCTTGATTAAAACCTGCTCCAGAGAGCTCAGGATATCAGACTGGGGCGAAGGATCACCTTCCAACAGGACAACGACCCTAAGCACACAGCCAAGACAAAGGCAGGAGCGGCTTCGGGACAAGTCTCTGAATGTCCTAGATTGGCCCAGGCAGAGGCCGGACTTGAACCCGATCGAACATCTCTGGAGAGACCTGAAAATAGCTGTGCAGTGACGCTCCCCATCCAACCTGACAGAGCTTGAGAGGATCTACAGAGAAAATGGGAGAAACTCCCCAAAGCCTCGGGGATGGAATCGCTGCCAAAGGTGCAAAGAATACTTATGTAAATGTGATATTAGTGTTTTGCAAAAATGTCTAAAAACCTGTTTTTGCTTTGTCATTATGGGATATTGTGAGGAGATTAAGAAAATAACCTATTTAGTCATTTTTAGAATAAGTCTGTAAGGTAACAAAATGTGAAGGGGTCTGAATTCTTTCCGAATTCACTGTACACACGCATTTTTAGTTTTTCTTTATTTAACTAGGCAAGTCAGTTAATAACAAATTCTTATTTTCAATGAGTGGGGTAACTGCCTTGTTCAGGGGCAGAATGACAGCTGTTGACCTTGTCAGCTCAGGGATTCGATCTTGCAACCTTTCAGTTGCTAGTCCAACGCTCTAACCACTAGGCTACCTGTCGCATACTGACGCCACGTACACACAAATACACTTCCACACTCACCACATACGCTGCTGCTACTGTTTATTATATGTACATATCTACCTCAATTACCTCATTCCCCTGCACACCAACTCTGTACTGACACTCCCTGTACATACTCATGCTATTTTTATTTGTAATTCACTTTGTATTTATTCCTCATCTCACTATTTCTATTTTTTATTAAATTTGTTGTATTGGCAAAGAAGCATGTGACAAATAAAGATTTTATTTGATCAGAGTGTATGTGTGTGTGTGTTTATGCGTGTGTGCGTGCGTGTGATTGTTAGGGTATCTGTGTATAGGGTAAACACAAGGAGAGCTTGCGAAGAATTCTGATGAGAGGCTTTGCAACAGTTGGCATGGAAACAGAATTAGCCAGCTGCATGAGCCAGCGAAAAAAAAGCCTGTTTGATTTCAAAGTACAGACAATGCATACCTGTCCCTGCTGCAGATGGATTTGTATAGACAGCAGTGGCTTTCCGTCAATATCCAATAAAAATGTCAATCTGTAAGTGGATAGAATGCAGCTTGAAAGATGTGTCACTGGTTCATACCTCCAACACAACATGGCAGAAATGACACTGCAGAAAAAGTGCAATTTGCTTTGATGAGTATCGGCCTGAGATTCTTGCCAGGCTTTGTGGAAGATGTTGTGGTGTGTGTGTGTGACTCTGGCTCACTGGCATACGAACTTTGTGAAATGAATAAAACACACACATTTTGTCTCTCTCTTTCTCTCTCCTCTGACTGACTTTTTTTCTCTCTCACTGTATCGCTCTCTCTGTACTACTAAGCGTATTACAGAACTCCCTCGTTCAGCCCTCTCTCATTACCATATTCTAATTATGCTTGTTAAGGGGGGGTTTGGGGAGTTTAATGAATACATTTGAAAATAGGGTCTCAGAGGTGATTGTCAGGTTTGTCTTTCCAATCAAATCAAATTGTATTGGTCACATAGACCTATTTATCAGATGTTATTGCAGGTGTAGCGAAATGCTTGTGTTCCTAGCTCCAACAGTGCAGTAGTATCTAACGATTCACAACAATACACACCAATCTACAAGTAAAAGAATGGAATTAAGAATTATATAAATATTAGGCCGAGCAATGTCGGAGTGGCATTGACTAAAATACAGTAGAATATAGTATATACATATGAAATGAGTAAAGCAGTATTTAAACATTATTAAAGGGACTAGTGTTCCATTATTAAAGTGACCAGTGATTCCATGTCTATGTAGATAGGGAAGCAGCCTCTAAGGTGCAGAGTTGAGTAAACGGGTGGTAGCCGGCTAGTGATGGCTGTTTAACAGTCTGACGGCCTTGAGATAGAAGCTGTTTTTCAGTCTCTCGGTCCCAGCTTTGATGCACCTGTACTGACCTCTCCTTCTGGATGACAGCGTGGTAAACAGGCTGTGGCTCGGGTGGTTGATGTCCTTGATGATCTTTTTGACCTTCCTGTGACATCAGGTGCTGTCGGTGTCCTGGAGGGCAGGCAGTATGCTCTCGTTGATAAGTTGGGTAGACAGACGGTGCAGTTGCTGTACCAGGCAGTGATACTGCCCGACAGGATGAACTCAATTGTGCCTCTGTAAAAGTTTGTGAGGCTCAAAGAGGCCAAGCCGTATTTCTTCAGCTTGCCAAAAGGCACCTAAACGGCTCTCAGATCATGAGAAACAAGATTCTCTGGTCTGATGAAACCAAGATTGTTCCACCTTCTTCACAACACTGTTTGTGTGGGTGGACCATTTCAGATTGACAGTGATGTGTACGCCAAGGAACCTGAATCTTTTCACCTTATCCACTGCGGTCCCGTCGATGTGGATAAGGGTGTGCTCCCTCTGCTGTCTCAGCTCTTTCATTTTGTTGACGTTGAGGGAGAGGTTATTTTCCTGGCACCACTTCGCCAGGACCCTCACCTCCTCCCTGTAGGCTGTCTCGTCATTGTTGGTAATCAGGCCTACTAGTGTTGTGTCGTCTGCAAACTTGATGATTGAGTTGGAGGCGTGCGTGGCCACGCAGTCATGGGTGAACAGGGAGTACAGGAGGGGGCTGAGCACGCACCCTTGTGGGGCCCCTGTGATGAGGATCAGTGTAGTGGAGTTGTTTCCTACCTTCACCACCTGGGGGCGCCCTGTCAAGAAGTCCAGGACCCAGTTGCACAGGGCGGGGTTCAGACCCAGGGCTCCGAGCTTAATGATGAGCTTTGAGGGTACTATGTTGTTGAAGGCAGAGCTATAGTCAATGAATAGCATTCTTACATAGGTGGGATAGGGTAGTGTGCAGTGTGATGGCAATTGCATTGTCTGTGGATCTATTGGGGCGGTTTGCAAATTTAAGTGGATCTAGGGCAGGGGTGGGCAACTCTAGTCCTCGAGGGCTTGATTGGTGTCACATTTTTCTCCATCCCTAGCAAACACAGCTGATTAATCAAATTGCATTCTAAAATGATTAGATCATGATTAGATGATTATTGGAGTCAGGTGTGTTAGCTGGGGATGGGGCAAAACTGTGACACCAATCAGGCCCTTGAGGACTGGAATTGCCCACCCCTGGTCTAGGGTGTCAGGTAAGGTGGAGGTGATTTGATCCTTAACTAGCCTCTCAAAGCACTTCATGATGACAGATGTGAGTGCTATGGGATGATAGTCATTTAGTTCAGTTACCTTTGCTTTCTTGGGTACAGGAGCAATGGTGGACATATTGAAGCAAGTTGGAACAGCAGACTGAGATAGGGAGAGGTTGAATATGTCCGTAAACACTCCAGCCAGCTGGTCTGTGCATACTCTGAGGATGCGGCTAGGGAAGCCGCCTAGGCCGGGAGCCTTGCGAGGGTTAACATGCTTAAATGTCTTATTCACGTCAGTCACGGAGAACAAGAGCCCACAGTCCTTGGGAGCGGGCCATGTCTGTGGCACTGTGTTATCCTCAAAGCGGGCAAAGAAGGTGTTTAGCTTGTCCGGAATCAAGACGTCGGTGTCCGCGACGTGGCTGGTTTTCCCTTTGTAATCTGTGATTGTCTTCCACATACGTCTCATGTCTTAGCCGTTGAATTGCGACTCCACTTTGTCTAGGTACTGACGTTTTACCTGTTTGATTGCCTTACGGAGGGTATAACTACACTGTTTTTATTCAACCATATTTCTAGTCACATTGCCGTGGTTAAATACGGTGGCTCGCGTTTTCAGTTTTGCGCGAATGCTGCCATCTATCCAGAGTTTTTGGTTTGGGTAGGTTTTAATAGTCCCCGTGGGAACAACATCCCCACACACTTCTTGATGAACTCAGTCACCGGGTCCATATAAACGTCAATGTTATTCTCAGAGGCAACCAGGAACACATCGCAGTCCGCGTGATCATAACAAGCATGGATTCCGATTGGTTAGACCAGCATCGAATAGACCTTAGCACGGTACTTCCTGTTTGATTTTCTGCCTATAGGGAGGGAGGAGCAAAATGGAGTTGTGATCTGATTTGCCGAAGGGAGGGCGGGGGAGGGCCTTGTAGCCAACCCGGAAGGGAGAGTAACAACGGTTGAGAGTTTTTGAAGTGTGAGTACTACAGGCAATGCGTTGATTGAACTTCAGTAGCGTTTTCCTCAAATTTGCTTTGTTTCATATGGAATAGAATGAGTATGTGTGTGTGTATCTGTATGTATTGTGTGTTTGTGTGTGTGTGTGTGTGTGTGTGTGTGTGTGTGTGTGTGTGTGTGTGTGTGTGTGTGTGTGTGTGTGTATCTGTATGTATTGTGTGTTTGTGTGTGTGTGTGTGTGTGTGTGTGTGTGTGTGTGTGTGCGTGCGTTCCCACGTGTTGTGTGTGAGTATGTTTTACACATTTCATCAACATCTATTAATTATATTAACAGGCTGTTTTGTATCTCTAGTTTATACCAAAGCAAACAAAGTGTCTCTACAGTTGATAGGCATGTTAAACTATTCAAATTATCCCCTGACATCTACAGTTTTCTGAATTCTGTTTGTCTCTGGCAATAAAGATTTTATGATATTTGTTGGTTGTTTTGGAAATAGACTTAGAGAAATGCATGTTAACAGTATACATATTTTAACTTCCATCAAGCCTCAGAGGAATGGCAATACCATTTTATTTTCAAACATTTCAAATTGTGAATTGTCTGCAAACTCAGTTTCACCCCATCTCCCATCAGCTTTAGAGATGGTTAATCCATAGTGTGAGATACTGTGACAGAGATTTTTCTCTGTGCTCTGCAGAGACTTATACAACAAGCTGAGATGGAGAAAGCTGAAACACACAGGTCAGACAGTCACATTTCATTAGGTTTGTAAAGCTACCGGTAGTTTCTGAAAGTTGCTGGAATCGTCAGTAATTTTGGTAATTAACAGAAAATATAGGGCAATCTATGGTAATTTAGGTAATTTATACTTGAGTAACTGAATTTTTTATATCGGTGGTCCATATTGTCCATCAGTTTCAAGTAGATAGACCGTATGGTTCAAGAGAAAATTGCCTAATTAATTAATAAAGCATCTAATCAACAATGGCATTATTTTCAATTAACTCTGCAACTCTTTCAACTATTGACATTTTTCACAACTGCCACCAGTTTGACACCAAAACATGTACAACAAATATTTACTGACATAGTTCCAATAAATAAGTGTGTAAAAAAATTAAACACCAATGGTATTCACTAAGTTGATGGTTTATATTTAGGATAGTGTTTTACAGCTTTGCCATTCTATTTATTTTTTATTTTAAAATCATCTTATTTAATTCTTTCATATATTTTACATGTAATAAAGACACACAGAGGGCTAGAGAACATTCCAGACACCTGTAAAAATCTGAAGTACCCAAATGGGCCGTTAGATGTCTTGTGACAGATTACATAAAACCCATGAAAGATACCAGTTTACTGGTAAACTGGTCAAGTTAATTTTATGCACTTTGATATTATACTTGGATAATGAAAATCGCTTTACAAATGTAATACATTATTATTGTTATTAAACGTTGAATGTTTCCAGTAATATACCCTCCCTTTGCAACCCTGCATCCCATTATCTAACACTACCTGCTTGTCTCCCAAAAGTATCACTCAGCAGAACAACACACACATAAGCACGTGTGCACGCACACGCTCACACACACACACACACACACACACACATACACACACACACTAAGCTGTAGGACAGGAAGAGGAGTGGAGGAGTGAGTGAGTCATTACAACCAAAGAATTTTAGACTAATGACAGTGACACTCCGACACACACACACACACACACACACACACACACACACACACACACACACACACACACACACACACACACACACACACACACACACACACACACACACACACACACACACACACACACACACACACACGCACCACCTCCCCAGCCGCCCCCTCTTTTAATCTCCAGAGAAGCTGTGAGATTTGATTACGATGACTTTTACAAACACACGCTCCACATGAGACCAGACATGTCCATTCATCTCACAGAGAGAGAGAGAGTAGGAGAGAGAGAGGGATAGGATGAGATATGAGAGACAGAGACAGAGACAGAGAAAAGGAGAAAGTGATGGAAAGAGATACTCTAATCAGTGGAGTTTGTCCAGAGAGCACTACAGATTTATATACACACACACTAATATAAGCACAGGCATGCACACACAATCCTCACTTTAATATTCCATGTCTTTGATTCGTAAGGTTTAACATTGTTCTGTGTCAAATTACACACTGCAAGATAAATAGTCTGCCTCTGAGAGGGAGGAAAAAATAGAACTAACATAGAACTAACAAATGTGGGGTTCCTAGTCTGACAGGGGAGACGAGAGAGAGGGGAGGTTAGGAGGATGGAGGCAGATGGGGGGGATAGAGGAGAGAGAGGAGGGGGAGAAGATGCTATGATGGAGGTAGAGGGTTTGGGAAGGAGCATAGTGGAAACTGAACAATTTGAAACCAGGCCAACGATTCAAAATGTGCTCTATCTTACAGAACGTTAGTGTGTCTGGAAAGGGTTCCACCTGAGCACAGTGCCTATTTCACACCCTTCACACTCCTCAAGGACCAAAGCCACCAATCCCCCTGTGACGTAGCGTCTGACAGCTTGGATGGGCTCTGCATATATCACTACACAGGAGCAGAAGAACATTAACTCACACTAAAAAGTAATGAAGTATCTGATGCCCTTATATAGCAGAGGTGTTTTGGTGAACATCCCTCGTACTATTACCTGTATGAGTAGCCTAACCTTGCCTAAGTAAAACCATAGAACCCGTGATAGAAAGCAGAGATAATGTCTAGTTTGTCATGTGGAAAACTTGGGTTTGATACCCAGTTGGCAACACCTATGGAGAGTTTCTCTAGTTGTGTAAGGTAAAGGTGGCTGAGTGCAGTGGTGTAGTAGTGTAGTAGTGTAGTGGTGTAGTAGTGTAGTAGTGAGGTAGTGTAGTGGTGCAGTGGTGGAGTAGTGTAGTGGTGTAGTAGTGGTGTAGTAGTGCAGTAGTGCAGTGGTGCAGTGGTGAAGTAGTGATGCAGTGGTGCAGTGGTGGAGTAGTGATGTAGTACTGTAGTGGTGTAGTGGTGCAGTGGTGTAGTGTAGTAGTGTAGTAGTGCAGTAGTGTAGTAGTGTGGTGGTGCGGTGGTGCAGTGGTGCAGTGGTGTAGTGGTGCAGTGGTGTAGTGGTGCAGTGGTGTAGTGGTGTAGTGGTGCAGTGGTGTAGTAGTGCAGTGGTGCAGTGGTGTAGTGGTGCAGTGGTGTAGTGGTGTAGTGGTGTAGTGGTGCAGTGGTGTAGTAGTGTAGTGGTGCAGTGGTGTAGTGGTGTAGTGGTGTAGTGGTGTAGTGGTGTAGTGGTGTAGTGGTGCAGTGGTGCAGTGGTGTAGTGGTGTAGTGGTGTAGTAGTGTGTAGTGGTGTAGTGGTGCAGTGGTGCAGTGGTGTAGTGGTGTAGTGGTGCAGTGGTGTAGTGGTGCAGTGGTGTAGTAGTGTAGTGGTGCAGTGGTGTAGTGTAGTAGTGTAGTAGTGGTGTGTAGTAGTGTAGTGGTGCAGTGGTGTAGTGGTGCAGTGGTGTAGTGGTGCAGTGGTGTAGTGGTGTAGTGGTGCAGTGGTGTAGTAGTGCAGTGGTGCAGTGGTGTAGTGGTGCAGTGGTGTAGTAGTGCAGTGGTGCAGCGGTGTAGTGGTGCAGTGGTGTAGTGGTGCAGTGGTGTAGTAGTGTAGTGGTGTAGTAGTGCAGTAGTACAGTAGTGTAGTGGTGTAGTAGTGTAGTGGTGTAGTAGTGCAGTAGTACAGTAGTGCAGTAGTGTAGTGGTGTAGTGGTGTAGTAGTACAGTAGTGCAGTAGTGTAGTGGTGTAGTAGTGTAGTGGTGTAGTAGTGCAGTAGTACAGTAGTGTAGTGGTGTAGTAGTGTAGTGGTGTAGTGGTGTAGTAGTACAGCAGTGCAGTAGTGTAGTAGTGTAGTAGTGTAGTAGTGCAGTAGTGCAGTAGTGTAGTAGTGTAGTAGTGTAGTAGTGTAGTGTAGTAGCAGTGGTGTAGTGGTGTAGTAGTGCAGTAGTGCAGTAGTGTAGTAGTGTAGTGGTGTAGTAGTGCAGTAGTACAGTAGTGCAGTAGTGTAGTGGTGTAGTAGTGTAGTGGTGTAGTGGCGTAGTAGTGTAGTAGTGTTGTGGTAGTAGTGTAGTGGTGTAGTGGCGTAGTAGTGTAGTAGTGTTGTGGTACCTGGAGAAGTGGGTATGCTCTAATTTTTCAAAAAAGACCCCTCGGCAAAGAAAAGGCACCCTGTGTGAAAAATTGTGTGAGAAACAGTGACATACACTCTGAATGACCTAAAATGATCAGTCCCATATTGGTCTTTCACAGTCAGGACAACCCAAGCTGTACTGTGCAGTAGGCTAATAGTAGGCCTACTATTGAAACAGAGTCAGACATTCACAGGTTTCAGACTAACCCCAATTTTCTCAGGTTATCATTCTCAAAATAATAATTTTATTTCCAGAAAAACAACTAAATGGTATGTTCCAAATCCATAACAAATAACCTCACGTTGATCTCTGGGGTCATACCTAAGATTTGGGAAAAAATGCCTATGTGCTGCCTCTGCACAAAGGTGGGGATACTACTGACCCTTGATAATTATCGCCCAATCTCTAAACTGTCTTGTCTTGCAAAAATGTTAGAGTCATTGGTAAATGTACAGCTGCGCTCTTTCTAGTCTGACAACTGCATACTGAACAAATTATCCGGTTTTAGACCAGATAGATAAGAAGTTGAACTCGGTTGCTCTGTTTGTTGACCTGTCGAAGGCTTTCGATACAGTTGATCATTCTCATCTGCTGAAGAGACTGACCTCACTGGGGTGGACCTCAGATACATGTTCGTGGTTTCAGAATTGTCTCAGTGATAGATCTCAAGCTATTATTGCAGATGGGGTAAAATCAGATTTTGTCACTGTTCACAAAGGAGTCCCACAAGGTTCGATTTTAAGTCCTCACTATATACATAAATGATATCTGTAACTCAGTGAAAAAATTTAACTTTCATTTCTATGCTGATGACATAGTACTATATGCCACAGCCCCATCACTCGCTCAAGCATTAGCTTCAAAATGCACTTGTAGATCTTAGGCTGGTGCTTAAGTCAAGTAAAACTAAGTATGGTATTTTCAAGATCCAAATGTATACAATTGAAAAATGTGAACATTGCTACCCATGATGGCTCTCTTTTAGAACGTGTTCCCAGCAATAAAAACCTTGGAATTTGCTTAGATGATAATCTCTTTAAAACCCACATAACTGACCTGGTAAAGAAGCTGAAATTGAGAATTGTCTTTTGTTATAGAAATAAATCTTGTCTGTCATCACAGCACAGAAAGGAAATTGTACAGGCCACTTTTATGTCAGTGCTTGATTATGGTTATGTTTTATATGCCTTGATCAGCAGCAGTACTGAAGAAATTGGATGCTGTGTATCATGCAGCGATGCACTTTGTTACTGGTGCAAACTTTTGCACACATCATTGGTTTTGTACACTTGGGTTGGCTGGGCCTCCCTGACTTTTAGAAGGACCAGACACTGGTTGATATTTGTTTATAACGCTGTCTTACAGAAACTTCCTAATTATCTTAACTCAACAATCCAGGTGGTCAAACAGTATTTATCCGACTCAGTCACAGGACATGCTAGTGCTAGAGATACCCCGGATTCACTCTGAGTTAGGTAAAACAGTATTTATCCGACTCGGTCACAGGACATGCTAGTGCTAGAGATACCCCGGATTCACTCTGAGTTAGGTAAAACAGTATTTATCAGACTCGGTCACAGGACATGCTAGTGCTAGAGATACCCCGGATTCACTCTGAGTTAGGTAAAACAGTATTTATCCGACTCGGTCACAGGACATGCTAGTGATAGAGATACCCCGGATTCACTCTGAGTTAGGTAAAACAGTATTTATCAGACTCGGTCACAGGACATGCTAGTGCTAGAGATACCCCGGGTTCACTCTGAGTTAGGTAAAACAGTATTTATCAGACTCGGTCACAGGACATGCTAGTGCTAGAGATACCCCGGGTTCACTCTGAGTTAGGTAAAACAGTATTTATCAGACTCGGTCACAGGACATGCTAGTGCTAGAGATACCCCGGATTCACTCTGAGTTAGGTAAAACAGTATTTATCAGACTCGGTCACAGGACATGCTAGTGCTAGAATACCCCGGATTCACTCTGAGTTAGGTAAAACAGTATTTATCAGACTCGGTCACAGGACATGCTAGTGCTAGAGATACCCCGGGTTCACTCTGAGTTAGGTAAAACAGTATTTATCAGACTCGGTCACAGGACATGCTAGTGCTAGAGATACCCCGGATTCACTCTGAGTTAGGTAAAACAGTATTTATCAGACTCGGTCACAGGACATGCTAGTGCTAGAGATACCCCGGGTTCACTCTGAGTTAGGTAAAACAGTATTTATCAGACTCGGTCACAGGACATGCTAGTGCTAGAGATACCCCGGATTCACTCTGAGTTAGGTAAAACAGTATTTATCAGACTCGGTCACAGGACATGCTAGTGCTAGAGATACCCCGGGTTCACTCTGAGTTAGGTAAAACAGTATTTATCAGACTCGGTCACAGGACATGCTAGTGCTAGAGATACCCCGGATTCACTCTGAGTTAGGTAAAACAGTATTTATCAGACTCGGTCACAGGACATGCTAGTGCTAGAGATACCCCGGGTTCACTCTGAGTTAGGTAAAACAGTATTTATCAGACTCGGTCACAGGACATGCTAGTGCTAGAGATACCCCGAATTCACTCTGAGTTAGGCAAAACGGCATTTGAATATCATGCTCCACACCCATGGAATGAATTGCAGAGAGAACTCCAGTTAGATGTTTTGGTGTCTTTGAGACAGTTTAAATGCACATTACATTAACTTTTTTATTATAAACTGTGTTTGCGTTTTGTAATGTGTGTTTTTCTTTTAGAAGTTGATTTATTTCAATCTTTTTAATCTCCATCTTGTACTTTTTATATGTTTTTATTTTCTTTGGTTTTAAAATCGTATAAATTGCTGTGTTGTTTTTATTGTTGTATCACAGGGCACATCTGTAAAAGAGACTCTGTCTCAGCTTGTTTCCCCTGTTTAAATAAAGTCAGGACTAACTGCATCAGAAGACCACTTTTGAGGTCTGGGAAAATCCAATATATATATTTTTTTGAGAGTAGATACATTTTAATTCAGTGTGCAAGCACCGATCACTATTGTTTGATTAGTGGTGTTTCTGTAGCACATGGGAGGACTTTGCAAAATAAATGGACACTGGACTGATGCAAGTAATCATGATATCATTCTGACAGGTAGGCATAGGCTACTTTGTAGCTAGTTAACATTTAATAGAGAAGGTTTTCTGGAACGCATTTCCATCTACCAGAAGATGGTTATGCCTATAATTAGAATTGCAAATTTTTTCCTGTTCCTTAAATTGTTTGAAACCTGGACGTTTTACTTCATATTATGAGGTATGTCTGACCTTGAATCAAAGTAGCCTATAGCCAAAATCCCACCATAGAAACATGAAGGCAATTATTTTTTATAAAACTCATTATGCATTCTCCTGTTCTATTGGTTTTCTTTCAACTTTCTTTCATTGTCTAGCAGCCAAAGGCATTATCCTAATCATATTAGCAACAATGATAGTTTTTGGATCTTTCAATCCACCTCTTTCTAACATATATTTCCATCTCAGTCCGTGAAACCGCTTGCATGTGCAATGCACATTTTAAAACTGTGTTATTTTGTCCTGCAAATTGCATTTTGGAACAATTACACGTAGGCCTACTGCCGTGTGTACATTGCTGCGCCTAAAATGTGAAGAAAGAATAGTTTATCAACATTTTCAGGTAAACATTCCGATCTGTTCCATTGGCCCTATTAATTGATACGGTGTATACCTCCATTACACTACTATGATATGTATCAGAAGGGATTAAGAAGTGAGTATAAGCAATGCCCACTGAAAAATAAGTGGGAATATGGCGTATACAGTGCTTTCAGAAAGTATTCAGACCCCTTACCCCATGACACACAATACCCCATAATGACAAAGCAAAAAAGGTTTTTAGATATTTTGCAAATGTCTTTTAATAAACCCAGTAAATTTCACATTTACATACAGTAAGTAGTCAGACCCTTTCCTCAGTACTTTGCTGAAGCACCGTTGGCAAATATTACAGCCTCAAGTCTTCTTGGGTATGACGCTACAAGCTTGGCACACCTATATTTAGGGTGTTTCTCCCACTCTTCTGCAGATCCTCTCAAGCTCTGACAGGTTTGATGGGGAGCGTTGCTGCACATCTATTTTCAGGTCTCTCCAAAGATGTTTGATCGGGTTCAAGTCTGGGCTCTGGCTGGGCACTCAAGGACATTCAGAGACTTGTCCAGAAGCCTTTGCTCCGTTCATCTTCGCCTCGATCCTGACTAGTCTCCCAGTTCCTGCCGCTAAAAAACATCCCCACAGCATGGTGCTGCCACCACCATGCTTCACCATAGGGATGGTGCCAGGTTTCCTCCAGGCGTGACGCTTGGCATTTAGGCCAAAGAGTTCAATCAGACAAGAGAATCTTGTTTCTCATGGTGTCTTTAGGAGCCTTTTGGCAAACTCCAAGTGGGCTGTCATATGTAATGTGGTACTCTTCCCCAGATCTGTGCCTCGACACAATCCTGTATCGGAATTCTACGGCAATTCCTTCCACCTCATGACTTGGTTTTTGCTCTTGACATGCCCTGTCAACTGTGGGACCTTATATAGACAGATGTGTGCCTTTTCAAATCATGTCCAATCAATTGAATTTTCCACAGGTGGACTCCAATCAAGTTGCAGAAACATCTCAAGGATGATCAATGGAAACAGCAGGCACCTGAGCTCAATTTAGAGTCTCATAGCAAAGAGTCTGAATATTTATGTAAATAAGATATTTCTGTTTTTATTTTGAATACATTTGCACACAAAAAAAAACTTTTTGTGTTTTCATTATGCGGCGTTCTGTGTAGATTGCTGAGGAATTATTCTTATTTAATCAATTTTAGTATAAGGCTGTAACATAACAACATGTGGAAAAAGTCAATGACTATGAATATTTACTAAAGGCACTGTACCTGCGTACACCCTCCACTACACCACTGGCTGAGTGCGAGGCGGGTACAGTCTCTAAAGGTTGTGACAAGGAATATTTTATACAGAACAAAATTGCAGGCTGAGTTATAACACAGAAACAGAGACCTTGACTAGATCAAACCCAGGGAAAAACACAGAGACACCTTGAAATTATCAAACCCAGTTAAAACGGTCACACACCTTCAAACACAGTCTGAGTCAAAGGAGTTCATTATCTGCTCATTATACTAGGGACAGACAGACAGGCATGATCTCACCTGATTATGGTTTGACCACACACACACACACACACACACACACACACACACACACACACACACACACACACAGAGGGTAGGATGAGAGATAAAGAAAGAGATTGAACCAGACAGAGAGAAAAATAGAGACAGATAAATAAAGATATAAAAAGAGAGAGATACAAAGTGAGAGAGAAAGATAGAAAGAGAGAGGAAGATCTGCTCTTTTAAAAGCCTGAAGGACTAATTAGTGATTATAACTAGGTTTTCTCCAAACACATGAAATATTTCTCACACTCTAAAAGCAGAGGGATGATTAAAAATAAAATAATATGAATCACACGCAAAAAGGTGTATAAAAACGAACCCTCCGGTGGTGTGTGTGTGTGTTGGCGTCGCTGCCCCTCATTAATCCATACTTGACTCTGGTAAACGACAGCGGCACAGGGCTCACTGTCAACTGGAGAGGTCACAGCCTAAGGCTGTGATACTGGAGACAACACACACACACTCACAGGC
Source organism: Oncorhynchus clarkii lewisi (assembly GCF_045791955.1). NCBI lineage: Eukaryota > Metazoa > Chordata > Actinopteri > Salmoniformes > Salmonidae > Oncorhynchus > Oncorhynchus clarkii. The sequence continues at coordinate 54,541,321 of NC_092153.1, forward strand.
TCTCTCTCTCTCACACACACACACACACACACACACACACACACACACACACACACACACACACACACACACACACACACACACACACACACACACACACACACACACACACACACACACACACACACACACACACACACACACACACACACACACACACACACACACACACACACACACACACAGTTTTTCCAGCGAGTTTCAAGGCAAATGATTTTGTCTTTGTTCAAATAGCAGCCATTTATTTAATGCCCCACTATGCCAGTACCGATGCCAGTACTTCTGTAGTAGAGCAGTTTGGTGTAAAATAGTGTTCAAACATTACAGCGACCTTCAATCAAGATCAAGGGCGACCTTCAATTCCAATAATGATGGAGAACTAAAACCTAGCTTCAGTATGTGTGCTGACCTTCCTGTTGCAGTTAGAACCTAGAGTACTACCAGCAGAAACACCTCTAGGTCCTGCTGATGTTCTGACCTCTACTGTCTGGAGCCCTGGAGGACCTGACCCAGCAAGCATATTTGGTTCCTTGGAAGTTGTGGAATGTATGTTTTTGGTTTCACTTTGGTTGTTGTAAGTTTTTGGTTTCACATTGGTTGTGGTAGTTTTTGGTTTCACATTGGTTGTTGTATGTTTTTGGTTTCACTTTGGTTGTTGTATGTTTTTGGTTTCACATTGCAAATGTTCTGGGAATGTTTATTTGTAGGATATTTGGAGGTTTTTGAATAACTTCCTTAAAAGTTTTACTGAAAGTTTCAATAAGACTTTTAATAACACTGCTAGCTTATTTTGGGAAAAACGTGTATTTATTTATTGTAATTTTTACCCCCCTTTTCTCCCCAATTTCATGATTACGATCTTGTCTCATTGCTGCAACTCCCCAACGGGCTCGGGAGAGGTGAAGGTTAAGTCATGCGTCTTCCCGAAACATGACCCGCCAAACCGCGCTTCTTAACACCCGCTCGCTTAACCCGGAAGCCAGCTGCACCAATGTGTCGGCGCAAACACATTCAACTGACGGCAGAAGTCAACTTGCAGGTGCCCAGCCCGCCACAAGGAGTCGCTAGAGCAAGATGAGCCAAGTAAAGCCCCCCTGGCCAAACCTTTCCCTAACCCGGACGACCCTGGGCCAATTGTGCACAGTCCTATGGGACTCCCGGTCACAATCGTACCCCTGCGTACACTGCAATGCAACTCATGAGGCCTGGGCTAACTTTTTTTTAAAACTTTAATTTCCCTAGTAGGCAATCATGCAAACACATATTTTTTTTTTGTGATTTTATTGCATCAGTGGTATTCAATAATATAATCTTCTGTTCTCTATCCATATAATGAGACGTTCTCTATCCATGGAATTAGTCTCCTGTGCTGCCAGGATGGAGCTCGCATGCCATACAAAGCTGTTAATTGTAGTCTATTCAAACACACCCCATTTAAAAGGAAACAAGCACTCATTAAGATCAGGTGTGGCTAATTAGTGGGCCAACACACCTGAACACACTTACCAAGATAGAGGATAGAGAAATGTTTGTTGATGCTGAGAATGGAATGTATATGTTTTCAAATAACATTCTCAAATGTTCTCTGAATGTTACTAAAGTTTTCTTAAATGTGGTGAGACTGTTCCAAAGCCAAGCAACTATCCTGCAACATTCCCAGAAAGTTGTGGGAAGGTTGTATGCAAAATAACCATAGGACAACCAAGCTCTTACCAAGCTCTAAGAAACATATGGTTCTCAGAACATTATGTGCTAGCTGGGAGCCCTGCTCTAAATGCTCCCCTCACACCTCTATCAGCTATCAGCTAGTTAACATTAGCACCTCTGTGTCTGTTAATGTGTGCGTGTGTGCGTGTGGGTGTAGGAGAAGGAACATAATGAGACACATACTGCTCTGACTCAATCAGCAAAGTCAATTAGAGCTAATTGACAGTCTTCTGTGTGTGTGTGTGTGTGCTAATTAACAGTCGCCCCAGCAAGAGCTCATTAGGAAGAGAAACCGAGGCTCACTCTCCACTAGATACACACTAGAGAAAAATAATTGTGTGTGTGTGTGTGTGTGTGTGTGTGTGTGTGTGTGTGTGTGTGTGTGTGTGTGTGTGTGTGTGTGTGTGTGTGTGTGTGTGTGTGTGTGTGTGTGTGTGTGTCCTTCGTTAGGCCTTTAGGATAGGCTCTTTGATGTGGGAGCAGAAAGGTCTGGGTGAGCATGTCTCAGATTAACACTGCCTCTGTAACTATGGGAACATATACACCCACACAGACAGACACACACACACACACACACACACACACACACCGTGGAGGAATGCACTATTCAGGCATGGCAGGCGGTGCATGTGTGTTTGTGTGTGTGCATGTACGTCATCTGTTCAACCGCTTGTTCACACAATCATGTAAGCATCATGAAGCAACATCACTAGATACATGTGTAAAATATCAAACAGAAAAAACAGGCAACAATGACAGACTGCAGTTTCCTTGCTATCTATCTACTATCTGCTATCTATCTACCTTGCTATCTATCTGCTATCTATCTACTATCTGCTATCTATCTTCCATCTATCTACCTTGCTATCTATCTTCTATCTGCTATCTATCTACATTGCTATCTATCTACTATCTGCTATCTATCTACTATCTGCTATCTATCTTCCTTGCTATCTATCTGCTATCTATCTACCTTGCTATCTATCTTCTATCTGCTATCTATCTACATTGCTATCTATCTACTATCTGCTATCTATCTACCGTGCTATCTATCTACCTTGCTATCTATCTACAATCGATCTACCATGCTATCTATCTACTATCTATCTACCTTGCTATCTATCTACTATATATCTACCTTGCTATCAATCTACTATCTGCTATCTATCTACCTTGCTATCTATCTACTATCTGCTATCTATCTACCTTGCTATCTATCTACTATCTGCTATCTATCTACCTTGCTATCTATCTACTATCTGCTATCTATCTACCTTGCTATCTATCTACTATCTGCTATCTATCTACCTTGCTATCTATCTAGTATCTGTTATCTATCTACCTTGCTATCTATCTACTATATATCTATCTACCTTGCTATCTATCTACTATCTGCTATCTATCTACCTTGCTATCTATCTACCTTGCTATCTATCTACTATCTGCAATCTATCTACCTTGCTATCTATCTACTATCTGCTATATATCTACCTTGCTATCTATCTACTATCTATCTACCTTGCTATCTATCTACTATCTGCTATCTATCTACCTTGCTATCTATCTACCTTGCTATCTATCTACTATCTGCTATCTATCTACTATCTGCTATCTATCTACCTTGCTATCTATCTACTATCTGCTATCTATCTACCTTGCTATCTATCTACTATCTGCTATCTATCTACCTTGCTATTTATCTCCCTTGCTATCTATCTACTATATGCTATCTATCTACCTTGCTATCTATCTACCTTGCTATCTATCTACCTTGCTATCTATTACTATCTGCCTTGCTATCTATCTACTATCTGCTATCTATCTACCTTGCTATCTATCTACTATCTGCTATATATCTACCTTGCTATCTATCTACCTTGCTATCTATCTACTATCTGCTATCAATCTACCTTGCAATCTATCTACTATCTGCTATCTATCTACCTTGCTATCTATCTACTATCTGTTATCTATATACTATCTGTTATCTATCTACCTTGCTATATATCTACTATCTGCTATCTATTTACCTTGCTATCTATCTACTATATATCTACCTTGCTATCTATCTACTATCTGCTATATCTACCTTGCTATCTATCTACTATCTGCTATCTATCTACCTTGCTATCGATCTACTATCTGCTATCTATCTACCTTGCTATCTATCTACTATCTGCTATCTATCTACTACCTTGCTATCTATCTACTACCTTGCTATCTATCTACCTTGCTATCTATCTACTATCTGCTATATATCTACATTGCTATCTATCTACCTTGCTATCTATCTTGCTATCTATCTACTATCTGCTATCTATCTACCTCGCTATCTATCTACTATCTGCTATCTATCTACCTTGCTATCTATCTACTATCTGCTATCTATCTTCCTTGCTATCTATCTACTATCTGCTATCTATCTACCTTGCTATCTATCTACTATCTGCTATCTATCTACTATCTGCTATCTATCTACCTTGCTATCTATCTACTATCTGCTATCTGCTATATATCTACCGTGCTATCCATCTACCATCGAGCTACCTTGCTATCTATCTACTATCTGCTATATATCTACCTTGCTATCTATCTACTATCTCCTATCTATCTACCTTGCTATCTATCTACTATCTGCTATCTATCTACCTTGCTATCTATCTACCTTGCTATCTATCTGCTATCTGTTATCTATCTACCTTGCTATCTATCTACTATATATCTACCTTGCTATCTATCTACTATCTGCTATCTATCTACCTTGCTATCTATCTACTATCTGCTATCTATCTACCTTGCTATCTATCTACTATCTGCTATCTATCTACCTTGCTATCTATCTACTATCTGCTATCTACCTTGCTATCTATCTACTATCTGCTATCTATCTACCTTGCTATCTATCTACTATATATATCTGCCTTGCTATCTATCTACTATCTGCTATCTATCTACCTTGCTATCAATCTACTATCTGCTGTCTATCTACCTTGCTATCTATCTACTATCTATCTACCTTGCTATCTATCTACTATCTGTTATCTATCTACCTTGCTATCTATCTACTATCTGCTATCTATCTTCCTTGCTATCTATCTTCTATCTACTATCTGCTATCTATCTACCTTGCTATCTATCTACTATCTGCTATCTATCTACTATCTGCTATCTATCTACCTTGCTATCTATATACTATCTGCTATCTATCTACCTTGCTATCTATCTACTATCTGCTATCTATCTACCTTGCTATCTATCTACTATCTGCTATCTATCTACCTTGCTATCTATCTACTATCTGCTATCTATCTACCTTGCTATCTATCTACTATCTGCTATCTATCTACCTTGCTATCTATATACTATCTGCTATCTATCTACCTTGCTATCTATCTACTATCTGCTATCTATCTACCTTGCTATCTATCTACTATCTGCTATCTATCTACCTTCCTATCTATCTACTATTACCATATACTCCAAATAATGAATCATTAGTTCATTATTAAACAAAGATGGATGCTTTGATATAGTAGACCAGTACACCTTCTATTGTGTTTGTCATTGACATCATTTTTTGTGTCATACGTAAAATGTATGCACGCATGACTGTAAGTCTCTTTGGATAAAAGTCTGCCAAATGGTATATATTATTATATGTATACACTGTATTATATGTACACACTGAGTATACAAATCATTAGGAACACCTTCCTAATATTGAGTTGTACCTCCTTTTGCACTTAGAACAGCCTCAATTCGTCAGGACATGGACTCAAGTTTTCAAGATATGTTACCTTCAAAATGCAGAAATCATCCCAGTCTGATGCCCTTTGCATCATATGATGCAAAATGATTTCTGTATTTTAAATATCTTGAAAACTTGATTGCTGACAAGCAAAGCATTTTGAGACTATGTCAACAATGGACGAATGAAACAAATACCAAAATATAATTTTTTTGTGTGGAGTTTTCCTTTAAGCTATAGTGTATTACTATGGGAACTCATCCACCCCCAGTCTGTTACTGAACAGAAGCCTCAGCCATCCCCTCAGCCCTACAGGGAGAAATCCATCCCTTCATCCCCCAATCTTTTCACACATCACTGGGTGCAGAACACAGAGAGAGGGAATGAGTCAGGGGGAGAGGGAAAGAGAGAGAATGAGATAAGAGGAGAAGGAGTGGAGGGAGTGTGAACGAGAGGAGGGAGAGAATGAGATATAGGAGAGGAGGAGAGAGAAAGGTAGGAAGAATAAGAGAGAGAAAATGCAGGGGCCACACCTCAGTGATCTGGAGAGGTGAAAAGGTTGAGGGGAGCCATGCGTGACAAGATCATATTCACACACACAGAGTGGGGTGAGGTAAGGATATCAGTCTTCCTACTGAGAGTCAGAAGGATTACATCTGTGCTAATCAGAATTGTCCTTATCCTGACACGCCGCATTAATCCCACACACCCCCAAACACACACAGACTAATCCCATACACACACTCCCACCAGGAACCACAGTGACCCAGCATGCAGCAACACCCAAACAGCACGACCCCACTATACACACACCTTTTACCCTCTTACACACTAGCACACTATTAGGTGACCCCCGGAGAGAGGAAGGCAAAAGGGAAAGGGGATATCTAGTCAGTTGCATAACTTAATGCATTCAACCAAAATGTGTCTTCCACATTTAACCCAACCCCTCCGAACGCTCAGAGAGAGGTAACGATAGATAGGGCATTCTCACTGAATAGAGTTATTGGGAAGGACATTTCAATTGACATAATATGTGCATACACTTTTCAATTTACATAACTAACGCTAACAGCACATCTTCATCAAGTAATGTTTGCCAATCAAAAATGTATGATTACCCCTCTAATACGAATAGAAAAGTACCGTAGGCATACCTTACAACATTACAACTAACCATCTGTAAGTACCACGTGTAAGTACAATATCATCATAATGCATGATTCAATTAATGAAACAACAGGTTTTTCCCTCCCCATGTGTTGCATACACATGTACACTACCAAACAAGGCACAGCGATGCATACAATCAGACAAACGAATAAACAAAACCATCAAGACAAATACATGAACATGTCACTCATTATTTATTTGCTCTTATCTACATGAATTGAATGTGGGAATGCCAGATGTTTTGGAAACATGTGGTCTTCCTTGGATGTTATATAAAATATTGTCCAAAGGGATGTAGCTAGATATTTCATTTAGCCAGTGTGTTAAAGTAGGGGACTGTCTGATTTCAAGAATAGTGTTATTCATTTCTTTGCCACAAGCACAGACAGATTCATATTTTTTTTCAGATTTTTGTTCCATGGATCTAGTTCACTAGTCCCAAACAAACACAAGCTAGGCGTGAGAGGGATATACATCTGTAAACATTCTGAAATTGTGTTGATTACTGACTCCCAAAACATTGAAATAAGATTACATGTCCAAAACATGATAAAAAGTTAATGTTGCCTCTTACAGCACCAACAAAGGAAAGACATCATTATTCTATGCTTATTTAAACCTGTAAATCGGGTTCCCATTTCAAACTAGTAACATTGGTGTCTACTGGCATATAATCTAACAACAATTTATAAACCCTAGAAATACACTTATTATTTAGTAAAACATCAAGTTTAGATGCTTTGGGTTTCACAAGAGAACCCTGTTTCAATTTAACCATTATTTCTGACTTGAAAAAAACTAAACAACTGGTCAGATGGAATACAGAATTGATCTCATTATTGTTGAAAAGAACAAAAAGTACCATCCTAGAAGAAGTGGTAGATTTCCCTTAAACCCAAGTTGTGCCAGGATTTAAATGCAGATTCATTAAAAGAGGATGAAAAGCAGGGATTCCTTCATATGGGAGCAAAAGGGGAGAGAGATGCATTGTAAACCCAGTAATTTACGAGTTGCTTTCCATACTTGCCTGGGTTATTTATAATCTTCTTTATCTCTTCCAGGCCAAAATAGGGCAGGTATTTCAACTCATATGGTAAAGTGGCAAAGGTTTCTTGCCTTGTCCAATAACTTAATGAGGGAGAAAACCAATGCTTAACTTGGGAGAGTTGGATAGTAAAGTTTTAGGTTGACTAAATTCAGACCACCTGCATTATATGGAAGATACAGGACCTGCAGATGAATTCTGGGTGATTTCTTTTCTTTTTTTAATGCAGAGAGGGTGAAATTGGAATATTCTGAAACAAATAAAGAAATGTTGGTAATATTGAAATTCTGATTACATTAACTCTGCCCACAAGAGAAGTAGGAAGTAAGTACATGCTTTTCAAGTCATTGGTAACCATTTCAATAACTGGAATGTGGTTCAAGTTATACAAATCATGTACACGGAGTATACCAAACACAAGTTGTTTGGATGTCCTTTGGGTGGTGGACCATTCTTTATTCACAAGGGAAACTGTTGAGTGTGAAAAACCCATCTGAGTTGCTGTTCTTGACAAAAACCGGTGCACCTGGCACCTACTATCATACCCCGTTCAAAAGCACATACACTTTTGGTTTCGCCCATTCACCCTCTGAATGGCACATCTACACAATCCATGTCTCAATTGTCTCAAGGCTTAAAAATCCTTCTTTAACCCGTCTGTCTACTCCCCTTCATCTACAATGATTGAAGTGGATTTAACAAGTGACATCAATAAGAGATCATAGCTTTCACCTGGATTCACCTGGTCAGTCGATGTCATGGAAAGAGCAGGTGTTCTTAATATTTTGCATTCTCAATGTACATTACTGGGTATGAAAATTCTGAAGTAAGTAGCCCTTTCCTGCAATCAAAATACCTAGTGGCCTAATGGGTGGAATGTTATTCATATTTTTCAGAATTTCATAATTAGTACACTTTTTAAAAATAAATCACGGCAAAAATCGGGTGTTTATATGTCAAACAGTTTTATTATATTTCAGTGTTCTGTAATGTATATAAAGTGTAATATTGGGATGTACACTCAAAATGTAATTTATTTAAACTCTATATCTGACATGGTACAGGTGTCTTCTTTGGTTAAGCCCATAAAGATGTGAGGTGTATACTTTGGAAATAATTTATTTAATTTGGTCATGTGATCTAATCATGGCGGCATAGGAGTTCTATGACCAAAGCAAAAAAGTTCTGCACTGGTCGGACAGCCTTGCCTTGTCCCTCAAGACAACAGGGAGAGGAGTGAGTATTGGGTGTGGGTTTTAAAGCTGCAGTATGAAACTTTTTGACCTGATCAAATTCACATAGAAATGTGCGTTACAGATCTGTCATTCTCATTGAAAGCAAGTCTAAGAAGTGGTAGATCTGTTCAATATGCGCTATTTCTATGCTTCCCGTTCTTAAGTTTTGTTTTGGTGCCTTTTACTTTTGTTTTTGTACACAATACAATATTTTGAGTTATGGAAAGATATTTCTCAGTAGTTTAGATGGTACAATGATTCTCTACACTATACTTGCTTGTTTTCACCGGTGAATTATAAATAATTTGAATACAAAAGACGAAACCTTGATAATACAGACATAATGTACATGTATGTCCATTCCACTCTGTCCAATGCTGTTTCAGCATCAAGGGAGACTACAACATTTGGGGTCTTAAGAACATTAGTATAAAAAAGAATGTCAAAATATCTACGTAAATTATCAGGGGAGAGACAACCCTGTACAAAACCAGTTTGGTCTGTGTGGATGAGAAGCACAGATTCCAGTTTCCAGACTCCAGTTCCAGCACAGAGTTAATATTTAAGAAATCAACATATAATCAACATTTAAAAGTGACACTGGTCTATGGGGGCGGCAGGTAACCTAGTGGGTAGAGCATTGGGCCAGTCACCGAAAGGTTGCTGGAACGAATCCCAGAGTTGACAAGGTAAAATAATAAGTCGCTCTGCCCCTGAACAAAGCAGTTAACCCACTGTTCCTAGGCCTTTTTGTCTTTAAGCAATGGCTTTTTTCTGGCCACTCTTCCGTAAAGCCCAGCTCTGTGGAGTGTGCGACTTAAAGTGGTCCTATGAACAGATGCTCCAATCTCCGTTGTGGAGCTTTGCAGCTCCTTCAGGGTTATCTTTAGTCTCTTTGTTGTCTCTCTGAATAATGCCCTCCTTGCCTGGTCCATGAGTTTTGGTGGGCAGCCCTCTCTTGGCAGGTTTGTTGTGGTGCCATATTGCTACATTTTTTATAACAAATATAATGGTGCTCCATGGGATGTTCAAAGTTATATTATATATTTTTTTATAACCCAACCCTGATCTGTACTTCTCCACAACTTTGTCCGTGACCTGTTTGGAGAGCTCCTTGGTCTTCATGGTGCCGCTTGCTTGGTGGTGCCCTTTGCTTAGTGGTGTTGCAGACTCTGGGGCCTTTCGGAACAGGTGTATAGAGTTGAAGACGGTAGTTTACATACACCTTAGCCAAATACATGTAAACTCAGTTTTTCACAATTCCTGACATTTAAACCTAGTAAAAATTCCCTGTCTTAGGTCAGGTAGGATCATGACTATATTATAAGAATGTGAAATGTCAGAATAATAGTAGATAGAATGATTTATTTCAGCTTTTATTTATTTCATCATATTCCCAGTGGGTCAGAAGTTCACATACACTCAATAGGTATTTGGTAGCATTTAAATTCTTTAACTTGGGTCAAATGTTTCAGGTAGCCTTCCACAAGCTTCCCACAATAAGTTGGGTGAATTTTGGCCCATTCTTCCTGACAGAGCTGGTGTAACTGAGTCAGGTTTGTAGGCCTCCTTGCCCGCACACGCCTTTTCAGTTCTGCCCACACATTTACTATAGGATTGAGGTCGGGGCTTTATGATGGCCACTCCAACACCTTGACTTTGTTGTCCTTAAGCCATTTTGCCACAACTTTGGAAGTATGCTTGGGGTCATTGTCCAATTGGAAGACCCATTTGCGACCAAGCTTTAACTTCCTGACTGATGTCTTGAGATGTTGCTTTAATATCCACATAATTGTCTCTTCCTCATGATGCCATCTATTTTCTGAAGTGCACCAGTCCCTCCTGCAGCAAAGCACACCCACAACATGATGCTGCCACCCCCGTGCTTCACGGTTGGGATGGTGTTCTTCGGCTTGCAAGCCTCCCCCTTTTTCCTCCAAACATAACGATGGTCATTATTGCCAAACAGTTCTATTTTTGTTTCATCAGACCAGATGACATTTCTCCAAAAAGTACGATCTTTGTCCCCATGTGCAGTTGCAAATCGTAGTCTGGCTTTTTTATGGCGGTTTTGGATCAGTGGCTCCTTCCTTGCTGAGCGGCCTTTCCGGTTATGTCGATATAGGACTTGTTTTACTGTGGATATACTGTAGATACTTTTGTACCTGTTTCCTCCAACATCTTCACAAGGTCCTTTGCTGTTGTTCTGGGATTGATTTGCACTTTTGGGCAGCAAAGTAAGTTCATCACTAGGAGACAGAACGCGTCTCCTTCCTGAGCGGTATGACAGCTGCATGGTCCCATGGTGTTTATACTTGCGTACTATTGTTTGTACAGATGAACGTGGTAACTTCAAGCGTTTGCAAATTGCTCCCAAGGATGAATCAGACTTGTGGAGGTCTACAATGTTTTTTCTGAGGTCTAGGCTGATTTCTTTTGATTTTCCCATGATGTCAAGCAAAGAGGCACTGAGTTTGAAGGTAGGCCTTAAAATACATCCACAGGTACACCTCCAATTGACTCAAATGATGTCAATTAGCCTATCAGAAGATTCTAAAGCCATGACATAATTTTCTGGAATTTTCAAAGCTGTTTAAAGGCACAGTCAACTTAGTGTATGTAAACTTGTGGAATTGTGATACAATGAATTATAAGTGAAATAATCTGTCTGTAAACAATTGTTGGAAAAATTACTTGAGTCATGCACAAAGTAGATGTCCTAAACGACTTGCCAAAACTATAGTTTGTTAACAAGAAATTTGTGGAGTGGTTGAAAAACTAGTTTTAATATACTGAGATCCTGTGACACTTAGATTGCACACAGATGGACTTCAACAAATTATGTGACTTCTGAAGGTAATTGGTTGCACCAGATCTTATTTAGGGGCTTCATAGCAAAGGGGGTGAATACATATCCACGCACCACTTTTCTGTTTTTATAAAATACATTTAAAAAATGTAAACAAGTATTTTTTTTTCATTTCACTTCACCAATTTGGACTATTTAATGTATGTCTATTAAATGAAATCCAAATGAAAATCAATTTAAAATACAGGTTATAACGCAACAAAATAGGAAAAACGCCAAGGGGGATGAATACTTTTGCAAGGCACTTCAGGGTATCCCAGACCATTAAAGGGCATACTGCTGTGTTCCGGTGCATTTCAAATAAACATTGGAAGTGATTATTAACATAATCAATAATTGATGATTTGCTAGGAGCTATATGTTGAATCTCCAAGATGGTGGTGCCATAGGAGGTCCCTCAAATTCAATGGGGGAAAAAACAGGGCAGAGGGGTCAGATAGAAGTCTAGGAAAATAAACAACTTGAAATCTTGGAGAAAAAATAATTAAGGAACAAAAAAGTATATTCTTGAATAGGATTTGTGTACATAATAAAAAATAACAGCCCCTTTCATTAGAATGTGTTGTTCTCCATACTTCTTGAAGTCCCAAATCTTGAGTGTTAAGGACAAGTATGACAGGATTGTTATGTAGTCATCTCTAAGGACCAGGAATTTATCCAGGAATTTTTTCTTTTAAATCACACTGTATGACCCGTCTAGAAAAAATCTAGTCCATCATGGCCCATATAAAACCTTTATCTATTTTTTTACTCTGGGTCCCAGGAAAACAATTTCCCTTGTGATGCCACCTCTGACATCACCACACAATGTTACAATTGAACATATTCTGTTTGTACTATCTCAAAATGTTTACTTACATATCTCAAAGTTGAGATAGTAAGCCTATCGACCTAAAAACAATGTTAGGGGAATGGGCTTCCATAGTTCTATGTGGCTCAGCTACTGCTACAATTTCTGAATGTAACAGGCTGTTACTGCAATTTAACTCAATAAAACAAGTCTTAAATATGAGGAGAATTGTTTTCACACTGCCCTGCTCGGATAGGGGTAACTGTAGGGCGCGTGTCATACACGACCTCTGGAGTTAGTGCTTGAGATGTGATCATTTGGCAAGTTTACACAACAGTATTGTCTCTCCAGAACTTCTCTAAAATGTCCGTTTGCTATCGTCAATGTGAAAAAAGGTCATAGAGAGTGAGGAGGTAGAGACGGATAGAGAGGAAGACCAAGTGCAAAAGAAAATACAGAAAAGCTAAAGGGAGAGCGAGAGAGAGAGAGGATCACTAAGATTCCCTCTAAAACGTGGATCCCGCTGCAGGTTGAAATGAAACACACACACACACACATTAGAAAGAGATAGTAATCACTGGGTGTGTCTGACTGGCCTTTTATCAATAAGTCATCACCATGCTGTATTAGCAGCCCCAGCTACCACATGTGGTTCCATGGATGTTATGGAAATGTACATTTTTGGTTTCCCATTGGTTCTGGGAATGAAGCCATACGTTTTCTGAACAATAAAACTGAACTTTTTTTTTAAGTTTTGAGAACGGAAGGTAAACATTTAGCATGTTCTGGGAACTCATACAAAGCTGTTCATTTGAGTCTATTCAAACAGACCCCATTTCAAAGGAAACAAGCACTCATTTAGATCAGGTAGGGCCAATTAGTGGGCGCGGCCAACACACCTGAACACACATAACAAGATAGAGGATAGAGTAAGTTTTGTTGATACTGAAAACGGAATGCATATGTTTATAAATAACATTCTTAGAACATTCTATGAATGTTAGTAATGTTTTCTTATGGTTTTAATGGAACATTTTAAATAGAAGCATGAGGAAACCTGAAGAAACATTATGCTGAAGTACTGAAATTCCCATAGAAGAACATTGATTCTTAACGTTCTCTGAACGTTCTGAAAACAGGACTTTAAATAAAACCATGACGAAAACAGTAGAAAACTTACTGAAGTACTGAAATTCCCATAGAAGAACGTTGTTTCTTAATATTCTTGTAACAATTTGAGAACGTTCCTTTAAATAGAGCCATGGGGGAACCTGTAGGAAACATTACACTGAAGTCCTGAAATTCCCACTTCAGAAACATAGGGTTTTCAGAACGTTATGTGCTAGCTCAGTATCTTACACCATTCCAGAACATTGGGGGAAGGTTGAATGCAAAATAATCATAGGACAAACACGCTCTCACCAAGCTCAAAGAAACATGGTTCTCTGAACGTTACAGTATGTGCTAGCTGGGACATTTAGCACCATGATGATAGGCTAACACATACACACGCATGCACGCTCACGTGTACACACACACACACACACACACACACACACACACACACACACACACACACACACACACACACACACACACACACACACACACCGTACTAGTAGGATTTAGAAGCCAGCTAAATTATCAGCAGAACCTATCTGTGAGATTCTCTCCAAATCACATTCAGACAGAACCATTTGGAGGAGAGGTATATAATGCTTTGGTGCATCAGTTATGCCTGATTTATACAATGGGTGGGTCTAATCCTGAAAGCTGATAGGTTAAAAGTGCATTCCAGCGGTGTCTTATCCACAAGTTACCACCAGTTAAATCTATGGTGTTAAAATGCCTATTTACTCTGTTCCATCTGACTGCCCAATCCACTGTCTCATCAGCCCAGCCAGGCAAGTTATAAACTTGACCTCCACTATAAAAAGCATCTAGACATTATCTCACATTTCTTTTAGACTAACATTTAGTTTTCAACAGTGGAGATTTGTATAAACTAGTGATGCACCGATATGACATTTTTGGCCGATATCTGATATTTACCTTGACAAAAAAATACGATACCGATAACCAATATTTAACATTTTAGCGGCCTTTTAAGAATTCTAGTACAGTTAAATAGTTAACACACACACATGGAAGCAGCAGTCTAACACACGGCATCTCAGTGCAAGAGTCGTCACTACAGTCCTGGTTTGAATCCAGGCTGTATCACATCTGGCCGTAAAAGGGGGTCCCATAGGGCGGTGCACAATTGGCCCAGCGTCGTCCGGGTTTGGCCGGGGTAGGCCGTCGTTGTAAATAAGAATTTGATCTGAACCGACTTGCCTAGTTAAATAAAGGTTGCACACACACACACACACACACACACACACACACACACACACACACACACACACAGTTATTTTGTTGGCATTTACGTAAGAATAATGAAAATGACTGCAGTTTCTACTGGTCATTGTTTTCAGGCAGGTTATATTGGTGATAGCTAGGTACCAAGCTAAAGCTAGCTACCTCAGAAGTTGCGGTCGAACAAATTATGCTTTATTACCAACGCGGTATTGTAAACACATCGTTCGTGGCCGGTGTTTGCAGAATTTTTTATACAGCTTTGACAGTGCTACTGTATCTTTTTTTTGACACGCAAAGACCCAAACGGCGTTCCATAGTATGTATGTTGTGAAGCTAATAAAAGTGACACTATTAATGTGTAACTCCAGTAGGGCAACATCTGAAAAATAGCACCCTTGGTAGTGTGTACCGGTGCTCAACCAGTCGGTGAAGGCCAACATCACCCACGACAGAGAACGGTTGATTGTCAAGGGCAATGAATTCCATTATCTTGGCGTTAATGGATTTCCCCTTTGAGTTGTCTCGCTGAAATGTTCTTACTCTTCCAAATGACTGCTGGACTTGTTGACTGCTCGATCCACACAGCAGACATTGTGGGCTAGGATATGAATGCTGTGTTGCACGTGTAGTGCAAAATATTACGTGGCGTCATTATGACATGTACCTGTTACATGTTATATAGGTATACACTTCAGCGTTGACATCGGTTTTGCACATTGGTGTTAAACTAGACACCGGCATTTTTAGCTAATATCGGGTGATTCTAATATGTTCACCAATATATTGTGTATCCCTAGTATGAACCTTGCTGTCTGTCTCTTCGACATTTGCAACATTGCTTCAATATTCAAATTCAATCTTGAACTGTCCCACATAGTAATGAACGTGTAGGGGTCGGGAGTCGGGACGAGAGAGAAAGGCAGGCAGCGTTTTTAATGAAAATATGTCTGAATATGTTGGTAGCCCTTTGTAGAAAAGTGATAATGCCCTCGAAGCCGGTGTTTGGAAGTGTCACATCTTCTCCTGCTCCTCCTCTCCGGCGTACTGACCACATGTCCTGGGATTCATCATTGCACACACCTGGCACTCATCATCACACAAACATGTTAATCATTATGATTCACACCTGGACTTCATTGCCTTCATCATTTCCTCCCCTTTATATGTCATTCCCTTATGTTTTCTCACCAGTTGGTATTGTTCTTGTTTACCGGGTGTAGCCTTATGGAATTGTCTCGTTACTGGTTTTGTTGTTTTATTAAACATTTTACCTGCACCTGCTTCCCGACTCACAGTTCTGTTATTACAGGAAGATATATTGGCACGGTTTGCCGGCCTGAGACGAACAATACCTGTGCCAATATATCCTCCAAACACCGGCTTCTCGGGCATTATCACTTAAATGACATACACAATCACAAACACACACATAAACACACATTCTCTCTCCATGTCTCTCTCTCCCCCAAACACAGAAACAGGAGTATGCCTATAAAGGACAAAGGGGTGACAGAACGTATTCAGGAAACTTTAGGCCTCTGATGAAACAGATGAGCTTTGAAGGAATCCTCCCAGGGACACCCAACCTTCCCCTGAACTGAGCCTTCACTCCATCATCAAACACACACAGAAGGAAAAAGAGACAATGAGAGAGGAGAGGGTCTGTCTTCACGCATACTCTCGACTCTGTGTTTCCTACACAACGATCTCAGCACTGAAAGATCACAAACTGCTCTCAATTCGGGAACCACATACACACATGCAGGCACACATACAGACACACACACTTGATTCCAGTGAGTGCTCTGTTCTGTAGGCTGCAGATATGCTGTTTGTCCTTCACTGAGACAGATCGCATGGAAAATGTAATGAATTGCCTCAGAGGAGAAACCACAAACCAAATAAGCTTTACATCACATAGTAATGAATGTACATCTCCTAGATCAGGTATTCCCAAACTGGGGTACTGGGGTACACGCAATGCCGTTGGGGGTACGCCACATAAAAATGTGATTCACATCAAAAGATATATAGATCTTTTTTTGACACTTTTCTTCACATTTTCAAACAGTCCATTTAGTAAGGCCTGTGTCCATAGAGACACATACCAGCTCTACTGGTAGTACTGCTACTACCAGCAATACTACACCTTCAACTGTCGACACAAGTTGTTCTGCTTCCACGAGCACACCCAATGCTAGCATCAGTAATTCTACATTTGTTGTTAGCAGAGCTAGCACAGACACTGACAGTTGTGAATCTGATGCAGCCGAAGAGCTACTGCCCCTTTACCTGGGAAAGCAATGAACAACAGACAGGGACGTTGGACCATCGAAGAGGCGTAAATATGATGAGAACTACATTTATTTGGGGTTCACTTATATTGGGAGGAGTGCCTATCCTCAGCCACAGTGTGCTATACAGTTGGAAGTCGGAAGTTTACAGTTTTTCACAATTCCTGACATTTAAACCTAGTAAACATGTCCTGTTTTAGGTCAGTTAGGATCACCACTTTATTATAAGAATGTGAAATGTCAGAATAATAGTAGAGAGAATGATTTATTTCAGCTTTTATTTCTTTTATCACATTTCCAGTGGGTCAGAAGTTTACATACACTCAATTAGTATTTGGTAGCATTGCCTTTAAATTGTTTAACTTGGGTCAAACCTTTCAGGTAGCCTACCACAAGCTTCCCACAATAAGTTGGGTGAATTTTGGCCCATTCCTCTTGACAATGCTGGTGTAACTGAGTCAGGTTTGTAGGCCTCCTTGCTCACACACGCTTTTTCAGTTCTGCCCACCAATTTTCTATGGGATTGAGGTCAGGGCTTTGTGATGGCCACTCCAATACCTTGACTTTGTTGTCCTTAAGCCATTTTGCCACAACTTTGGAAGTATGCTTGGGGTTATTGTCCATTTGGAAGACCCATTTGCGACCAAGCTTTAACTTCCTGACTGATGTCTTGAGATGTTGCTTCAATATATCCACATAATTTCCCCTCCTTATGATGCCATCTATTTTGTGAAGTGCACCAGTCCCTCCTGCAGCAAAGCATCCCCACAATATGATGCTACCACCCCTGTGCTTCATGGTTGGGATGGTGTTCTTCGGCTTGCAAGCCTTCCCCTTTTTCCTCCAAACACAACGATGGTCATTATCAGACCAGAGGACATTTCTCCAAAAAGTACGATCTTTGTCCCCATGTGCAGTTGCAAACCGTAGTCTGGCTTTTCTTTGGCGGTTTTGGATCAGTGGCTTCTTCCTTGCTGAGCGGTTATGTCATCAGGTTATGTCGATATAGGACTCGTTTTACTGTGGATATAGATCCTTTTGTACCTATTTCCTCCAGCATCTTCACAAGGTCCTTTGCTGTTGTTCTGGGATTGATTTGCACTTTTTGCACCAAAGTACGTTCAGCTCTAGGAGACAGAACGCGTCTCCTCCCTGAGCGGTATGACGGCTGCGTAGTCCAATGGTGTTTATACTTGCTTACTATTGTTTGTACAGATGAACGTGGTACCTTCAGGCATTCGGAAATTGTTCCCAAGGATGAACCAGACTCGTAATTGTCTGGAATTTTCCAAGCGGTTTAAAGACACAGTCAACTTAGTGTATGTAAACTTCTGACCCACTGGAATTGTTATACAGTGAATTACAAGTGAAATAATCTGTCTGTAAACAATTGTTGGAGAAATTACTTCAAAGTAAATGCCCTAACCGACTTGCCAAAACTATAGTTTGTTAACAAGAACTTTGTGGAGTGGTTGAAAAACAAGTTTTAATGACTTCAACCTAAGCGTATGTAAACTTCCGACTTCTACTGTATGTGCAAAAGTACTATCTCACAACTCGATGAAACCTTCACTCTTGTGCAGACATTTAGAAACAAAACATGGCAAATTTAAAAATAAGCCACAGGAGTTTTTTGATCGAGAATTAAGACAATTTTTGAGTAGTAAGACATATAAAAGCAACAGATACCATCAATAAGAATGGGCTAGAAGCGTCTTATATGGTGAGCTACCGAGTGGCTAGAACAGGCAAGACCCATACTATTGTGGAGGACTTCATTCTTCCTGCTGCCACTGATATGGCTGGGACAATGTTGGAGGAAAAGGACAAAAAAAAAATATACAGACAATGCCCTCATCAAACAACACTGTTTCACGACGCATCACTGACATGGCAGGAGATGTTTTGAAGCAATTACTGCTTTGCATACAAGCTAGTGAATTGGATGTGTTACAATTGGATGAGTCAACATGCACAGCTCCTGGTATTACGTTTATGGGGGGTCAATTAAAGAAGACATCCTCTTCTGCAAACCACTGGAAACCAGGACAACAGGATAGGATATTTTTAAAGTACTGGACAACTTTGTGACATCAAATGGACTTTGGTGGTCAAGATGTGTTGGTATCTGTACTGATGGCGCAAAAGCCATGACAGGGAGACATAATAGAGTGGCAACGTGTGTGCAAGCAGTTGCTCCCGAAGCCACTTGGGTAGACTGCAGCATCCAGCAAGAGGCTCTTGCTGCCAAGGGAATGCCTGACAGCTTGAAAGGCATTTTGGACACTACAGTGAAAATGGTTAACTTTGTTAAAGCAAGGCCCCTGAACTCTTGTGTATTTTCTGCACTATGCAATGATATGGGCAGCGACCATGTAATGCTTTAACAACATACAGAAAGAAGTGCGCTGTTTATCAAGGGGCAAAGTATTGACATGTTTTTTTAAATTGAGAGACGAGCTTAAAGTTTTCACTTGCCTGACCGCTTGCATGATGACGAGTTTCTCACAGGACTGGCCTATCTGGGTGATGTTTTTTCTCGACTGAATGATCTGAATCTAGGATTACAGGGACTCTCCACAACTATAGTCAAAGTGCGGAACAAAATTGAGGCTATGATTAAGAAGTTGTAGCTCTTCTCTGTCTGCATTAACAAGGACAACACACAGGTCTTTCCATCATTGTATGATTCTTTGTGTGCAAATGAACAAGCTTACGGACAATGTCAAATGTGATATTGCGAAACACCTGAGTGAGTTAGGTGCTCAATTACGCAGGTACTTTCCCGAAAAACATAACAGAAACAACTGGATTCGTTATCCCTTTCATGCCCTGCCTTCAGTCCACTTACCGATATCTGAACAAGAGAGCCTCATTGAAATTGCAACAAGCGGTTCGTGAAAATTGAATTTACTCAGAAGCCAGTGACATATTTTTGGATTGGGCTGCGCTCAGAGTATCCTGCTTTGGCAAATCACAATGTTAAGACTTTCTCCGATACAACCCAACTTTTTAAAATGTAACTAGGCAAGTCAGATAAGAACACATTCTTATTTACAATGACAGCCTAACCCGGACGACACTGGGCCAATTGTGCGCCGCCCTATGGGACTCCCAATCAAGGCCAGATGTGATGCAGCCTGGATTCAAACCAGGTACTGCAGTGATGCGTCTCGTACTGAGATGCAGTGTCTTAGACCACTGTACCACTCGAGGCCAAACATTGCAGACTTATGTGCATCCTTTCCAGCACACCCTTCTCATTAACCTGCGGTGAGATATTCACAATTTTCCATGAACAAATAAGGTTTTATACGTAAGATGGCTAAATAAAGAGCAAAATGATTGATTATTATAATATTATTATTTGTGCCCTGGTCCTATATGAGCTCTTTGTCACTTCCCCACGAGCCGGGTTGTGACAAAAAACACTCATTCTAATGTTTAATAAATGTATTGTGTAGTGTGTGTGGCAGGCTTACAATGATGGTAAAAATCAACATTTGAGAGTGTGCTGACCCTGGTGCTAGAGGGGGTACGCAGCTGGAGGTTGAATGTTTGAAGGGGTACGGGACTATAAAAAGTTTGGGAACCACTGTCCTAAATCAATAACACACACGCCTCAGTCTCTATCCACAATCAAAACAGAAATAACAGCAAACCAAACCAAGTTGGCCCAGCACAATAGTTTTCTTCAGAACTACACATGTGGAAACCCATCCACTGGAATAGTAAAGGAAGATGCTGACCTATGGAAAAGGCTAGAGGTCACCACACTAAAACACTGCTACACAGAGGCCCTAATCCATCCATGTCCGTGGACAAGGCGCAACCTATGATTGGGTCCTCCTAAGTGCTCTCTCACCTCATTGGTGTTCCAGCGGTGGCGCTCCTTGGGCAGAGAGGAACATTTGGGCAAACACTCCAACAGCTTCTTAGGTAGGTAGATCTTCAACTGGCCAGGCTCACCTAGAGAGACAGAGAGACAGACAGAGAGACAGACAGAGAGACAGACAGAGAGACAGACAGACGGGTTATTGACTGAGTTTGAGTGAAGGACCTCTGTTTACCCCAGGAGACGTGAGACTCCTGAACATGCTCATGCACACACGCTGACACAACGTGTGTATGTGTGTGAGAGAGAGGAGGGGGGGGGGGGTATAGATAGATAGTGATAGAGACAGTGAGAGTGTGTTCAGGCACGTATGCTCACCCTAATCAATTATGCATTTATTAATAGAAGCCCTGAGAAGACAGAATTTCAAACAGCTGAATGGCGCTGGCTTAGGTAAAGCCTAATTTCTTATTTAGCAGCACTCCGGACTCACTGCTATGAATGCCAATCAGTGTTTAAATCCTCTCCTCCACACACACACACATATCCCGCCCAGTGTCCCCGATGTTCCGACCACTGATCAGAGGAATTCTCATCAGGGCCCTGCCTTTGAAATGCACTAGAAAACCCACATGAAACCGGCGATCAAACACACCCACCATATGCATGCAAGCACACACACTCATACATCTCATGGCCGTGGTTGTGTGCGTGTGGACCACCTAAGTTTATATCTCCCTTGGGACTTTCCAGAACGATCCTACCACCAACAAATTCCCATGGCAACACACTTCCATCTGAACAGCATCTTTACAGGTACCTATATAGGAATCAAATATGCTACAAATGAAAGTCCAGCACACTGCACATTCCCCATCCATTAGTTGATTAATATTTTACCTTCCAAAACTGTCATTTCCACATGTATTACTGAAAAAACCCAATACCCCTGTGAGGCTATCAGTTAATTATAAAACTTTCCAGAGTAAAGAACTCTCAAATGCAACTCTTACAGCAGCATACCACCCTCATCCCTCCCACTGCTGGCTTGTCTCTAAGCAGGGTTGGTCCTGGTCAGTCCCTGGGTGGGAGACCAGATGCCGCTGGAAGTGGTGTTACAGGACCAGTAGGAGGCACTCTTTTCTCTGGTCAAAAAAGTATCCCAGGGCAGTGATTGGGGACATTGCCCTGTGTAGGGTGCTGTCTTTTGGATGGGACGTTCAGCGGTGTCCTGACTCTCTGTGGTCACTAAAGATCCCATGGCACTTATTGTAAGAGTAAATAAATACAAATATTTCTCCCAGTACTGAGGAGAAATGTCATATTTCTCCCCTTTTCTAAATAAAATGAATGTGAAAGAAAGGCTCATTGCACGGAAACTAGATAGAGGGAGATAGAGGGGAAGGAAGAAGAGAAAGGGGGAGATATAGGGGAGAGAGGGAAGTAGGAGAGGAGGAGAAGAGTTTGGGGTAGATGTGCGTTCAAAAAGAGGCAGAGAAATGGGGAAGGAAGGAAAAGACAGGGAGAGAGGAGATTAAGAAGAAGGGGGATGAGGAGAGGGATAGAGGGATGGGTGTGCATGCTAATTCATGATTCTGCTGATAAACCTTTCCTCAAGTCATCCTCAGCTGGGGTGCCACAACAGAGAGAATGCTGGGATGTGAGGAATTGTTGGTATGATCGATTAATCAACAAAACAATTCAAGAAAATGAATCACTCATCCTCCATGCCCAAGCCTTCCCCTCTGATTCTCAAACCAACAACCTTAGCCTCCCTTTCTGCTCCTCCCCCTGTCCCTCACCATTCCTCTTTCCCCCCCAGTCCCTCCCCCGCTCCATCTGTCCCTGACCTCTCTCTCTCTGTCTCTCCTGTCCCTGTCTGTCTCTCTGTCATTGTCTGTCTCTCTGTCGCTCCTGTCCCTGTCTGTCTCTCTGTCCTCTCCTGTCTCTGTCTCGCTGTCCTCTCATGTCCCTGGGCTCTGGGGTGTCTATGTCTCTGTCTCTCTGTCCTCTCCTGTCATTGTCTCTCTGACCTCTCCTGTCTCTCTGTCCTCTCCTGTCTCTGTCTCTCTGTCCTCTCCTGTCATTGTCTCTCTGTCCTCTCCTGTCTCTCTGTCCTCTCCTGTCTCTGTCGCTCTGTCCTCTCTTGTCTCTGTTGCTCTGTCCTGTCGCTCTGTCTTCTCCTGTCTCTGTCTCTCTCTCCTCTCCTGTCTCTGTCGCTCTGTCCTCTCTTGTCTCTGTCGCTCTGTCCTCTCCTGTCTCTGTCGCTCTGTCCTCTCTTGTCTCTGTCGCCCTGTCCTCTCCTGTCTCTGTCGCTCTGTCCTCTCCTGTCTCTGTCGCTCTGTCCTCTCCTGTCTCTGTCGCTCTGTCCTCTCCTGTTATTGTCACCCTGTCCTCTCCTGTTATTGTCACTCTGTCCTCTCCTGTCTCTCTGTCCTCTCCTGTCTCTGTCACTCTGTCCTCTCCTGTCTCTGTCGCTCTGTCCTCCTGTTATTGTCACCCTGTCACCCTGTCCTCAACCTGTCTCTGCCGCTCTGTCCTTTCCTGTCTCTGGCGCTCTGTCCTCTCCTGTCTCTGTCGCTCTGTCCTCTCCTGTCTCTGTCGCTCTGTCCTCTCCTGTCTCTGTCGCTCTGTCCTCTCCTGTCTCTGTCGCTCTGTCCTCACCTGTCTCTGTCCTCTCCTGTCTCTGTCGCTCTTTCCTCTCCTGTCTCTGTCGCTCTGTCCTCTCCTGTCTCTGTCGCTCTGTCCTCTCCTGTCTCTGTCGCTCTGTCCTCTCCTGTCTCTGTCGCTCTGTCCTCTCCTGTCTCTGTCGCTCTGTCCTCTCCTGTCTCTGTCGCTCTGTCCTCTCCTGTCTCTGTCGCTCTGTCCTCTCCTGTCTCTGTCGCTCTGTCCTCTCCTGTCTCTGTCGCTCTGTCCTCTCCTGTCTCTGTCACTCTGTCCTCTTCTGCATCTGTGTCTCTGTCCTCTCCTGCATCTGTGTCTCTGTCCTCTCCTGTCTCTGTGTCTCTGTCCTCTCCTGTCTCTGTCCTCTCCTGTCTCTGTCCTCTCCTGTCTCTGTCCTCTCCTGTCTCTGTCACTCTGTCCTCTCCTGTCTCTGTCCTCTCCTGTCCTCTCCTGTCTCTGTCCTCTCCTGTCTCTGTCCTCTCCTGCCTCTGTCCTCTCCTGTCTCTGTTGCTCTGTCCTCTCCTGTCTCTGTCCTCTCCTGTCCCTGTTGTATCTGAGGACAGATCAGGAGAGCAGACAAGGAGAGTACAAACACACAGTACAAATCAATAACCTCCCCACAGAAAAAAAGGTTTCTGGGCCTCCTCTCAAACACACACTAGGATGGCTGTCCTGTTCGAGGATCAATAACCAATCAAAGCACTCATCACCTTTATAGCTCCCCTTAACACTACAGATATTCCCGGCCCTCACCCCGTGTGTGTACACACACACACACACACACACTCAGCCACTCTCTCTCTCTCTCTCTCTCTCTTTCTCTCTCTCTCTCTCTCACACACAAACATGCAGACACACAAATAGACATACACTCACACACCAAACTAGAACAAGAACTAGAAACACACAAAAAAATCCTTTGATCGCCCTGTCTCTCTCTCATACATCTCAGTTAAAGCCAGCTCTTTCTTAACCAGCCACGGTCTGTTTCTCCCAGCACCAGTAACACTGATCCATGCCGTATGGATAGATAGTGCTCTGTGCATTGATTAGGCATGACAATGAGCTTCTGCTCCTAAAATAAGCTCTGTGTGTGTGTGAGTGCGCACACACACACTGCTCTGCGTCTGCACGCATGAATAAACATGATCTGTAACAGAGCTGAATGAGAATGAGACTCACTTTAGAGTGTGTGTGTGTGTGAGTGTGTGCATGTGTGTATTATCTGTAGCAGAGTAATCTCAGTTAACCCAGAACTAAAATCTCTGATAATTTGGTCAGATGCTTGATTAGGATCTGGGAGTGACGAAAACACAAGACCCAGAACTAATGCTGCTTGTTATCTCATGCATCCCATAGGATAGTGACAGATTCTACAGTACCAGTTACGTTTATGTACAGTATATCTGTCCACAAGAGGTTCATAACAGAGCTGATGAGAATAAGGCCTCGGCTGCCACCTTGTTTAGCCAGAAGGCTTTTCAACACACAGTCACCTCGTCCTACAAAAAGCAGCACAAGTCTGTTGAGTCCTGTGATGCGATGTTTGAGTGTGTTTGCCTTACCGTTGGTGTCTGTGTCATCACTCTTGGGAGGGGCATGTCCTGTGTATCCCACGGCAATTCTAATCATCCGCTCTGGATTCCTTATCCTTTTCAACCCTACAGAGAGAGAGGGAGAGAGAGAAAAAGAGAGAGGGAGGGAGAGAGAGAGAGAGAGAGATGGGATAGAGAGTAGAGAAGAGAAGAAAGAATAAGAAATTGGGCAGAATATTCCTATTATTACAAACTCCATCCATACTAGAGGCGTGACCATTGGCTTCAACAACTTCTACTTCTGCTTTGTTTTCATCTCTTAATTTCCCTGTTTCCCTGGTCACTGTTGCTATGATACAGACTTACTACAGTAAGAAGTGGTCATATTATGGTCGAGTCAGTGACATCCATTCTTCCATTCAAACAGTAAAAGCAGCCATCTTCTAATCTATAGCTTGATCTACACTGAGTGTACAAAACATTAGGAACCTGCTCTTTCCATGACATAGACTGACCAGGTGAATCCAGGTGAAAGCTATAATCCCTTATTGATGTCACCTGTTAAATCCATTTCAATCAGTGTAGATGAAGGGGAGAATTGAGACATGGATTGTGTATGTGTGCCATTCAGAGTGTGAATGGGCAAGACAAAAGATTGAAGTGCCTTTGAACTGGGTATGGTAGTAGGTGCCAGGCGCACCAGTTTGAGTGTGTAAAGAACTGCAATGCTGCTGGGTTTTTCACACTCAACAGTTTCCTGTGTGTATCAAGAATGGTCCACCACCCAAAGGACATCCAGCCAACTTGACACAACTGTAGGAAGCATTGGAGTCAACTTGGGCCAGCATCTCTGTGGAACGCTTTCAACACCTTGTACTCCATGCCTGACAAATTGAGGCTATTCTGAGGGTTAAAGGGGAGGTGCAACTCAATATTAGGAACGTTTTCCCAATGTTTTGTACACCCAGTGTATACTGCAGTAGCATCCTCGCTTTACATAAGTCAGATAGTAGAGCTACAAGACATCGCTAGTGGCTGTCAGGCATCCAAGGATAAGCCTGCCTGTGTGTGTGTGTGTGTGTGTGTGTGTGTGTGTGTGTGTGTGTGTGTGTGTGTGTGTGTGTAGCGAGGTGGTGGTACTCCATGTTTATGTGCCTGTGGGCTCCTCCTCTCTGATCTGCTGGAGTTTCTCTACGCAACGGGACTCTCAACCCACGGCCTCCATAAAGCCTGAAGCTATGTATGCTACGTATGTTTGTGAGTGTGTCTGTCTGCATTTACGTTTGTCCCCTTCTATGTGTGTGTGTTGTGTCTGTGTGTTTGTCTGTCTGCCTGTCCTACAATTAGGCTTCTAATTGATGTATCCTGAATAAATACACAAAAGGTAGAAATATGTAATATCCTTCTTTTGTCTATTATTGGGTGTTATTCTACAGACTGGTTATTATTGTAGTGAGCTCTGTCCCTAAATAAGACCACATTTGGTTGGTCCAGACCAGGCCAAATCTGAAACAATCATAGAGTTTGGACATCACAGAACAGCACAGTAGAGCAAAGTGCAGTAGATTACACTAAAGTAGATATGTTCAGTTAACCACTTAAGAATTCAGAGACAAACTAACTAATTGGTAGGTCTACCACTATTTGTTACTTCTGTGAACTTTTATACATTTTTCCTCCTCATGAGTGAGAGGAATTAGAAAATATCTGAAAGATATGTGGGTTTTTGGTAACAGAATCACAAGACAACATATCTTAAACTTACAGCAGGCAAATTATTTCTCCAAAACGAAATATAAGTGTTGATATTAGTTGTCAGGGGTCTTTACTTCAACATTGTGTTTTTATGTATTTCTAATACATTAGATATATATACAAAAGTATGTAGATATCCCTTCAAATCAAAGAATCAAATTGTATTTGCCATATGCGCCAAATAGAACCTTACCGTGAAATGCTTACCTACAAGGCCTTAACCAACAATGCAGTTCAAGAAATAGAGTTAAGAAAATATTGACTTAATAAACTAAAGTAAAAATAAACTAAAAAGTAGCAAAATAAAATAACAATAACAAGGCTATATACGTACATACGTATATATGTACAGCTACCAGGTAAATATGTGCGGGGGTACAGGGCAGTCGAGATCAATCAATGTCAGTGAAAACACTTTCCAGTTGGTCCGCGCATGCTCTGAGTACTTGTCCTGGTAATCCATCTGCCGGGCCTTTTGAATGAATTATTTTTTTATAAGCGTCCGGATTAGTCTCCTGCTCCTTGAAAGCGGCAGCTCTAGCCTTTAGCTCGGTGTGGATGTTGCCTGTAATCCATGGATTCTGGTTGGGTCACTGTGAGGACAACGTCGTTGATGTACTTATTGACGAAGCCGGTGACTGAGGTGGTATACAGCTTATCATGAGGTACTCTGCCTCATGCGAGCAATAAGTTGAGACTTCTTTAATATTAGACATTGCGTACCAGCTGTTATTGGCAAATAGACACACACCACCACCCCTCGTCTTACCAGATGTAGTTGTTCTGTCCTGCCGATGCACGGAAAACCCAGCTAAGTGTATATTATCCGTGTCGTCGTTCAGCCACGACTTGGTGAAACATAGGATGCTACAGTTTTTAATGGCCCGTTGGTAGGATAGTCTCGAACGGAGATCATCCAGTTTAATCTCCAGTGATTGCACTTCGGCCATTAGAACGGATGGTAGAGGAGGGTTATCCACTTGCCGACAAATTCTCGCAAAGCACCCAGATCTCCTCCCCTGTATTTGCGTATTTTTTTCACTCGAATGACAGGGATTTGGGCCTGGATGAATCCCGGAACATATTCCAGTCTGTGCTAGCAAAACACTCCTGTAGCGTAGCATCCACATCATCTGACCACTTCCGTATTGAGCGAGTCACTGGTACGTCCTGCTTTAGTTTTTGCTTGTAAGCAGGAATCAGGAGAATACAGTATAATTATGGTCAGATTTGCCAAATGGAGGTGGAGGGAGAGCTTTGTATGTGTCTCTGTGTGTGGAGTAAAGGTGGTCTAGAGTTATTTTTCCTTTGGTTGCACGTGACATGCTGGTAAAAATGAGGTAAAACAGATTTAAGTTTGCCTGCATTAAAGTCTCCGATTACTAGGAGCGTCGCTTCTGGATGAGCATTTTCTTGTTTGCTTTATGGCCTTATACAGCCTGTTGAGTGCTGTTTTAGTGCCAGCATCGGTTTGTGGTGGTAAATAGACGGCTACGAAAAATATAGATGAAAACTCTCTTGGTAGATAGCGTGGTATACAGCTTATCATGAGGTACTCTGCCTCATGCAAGCATTAAGTTGAGACTTCCTTAATATTAAGACATCGCGCACCAGCTGTTATTGACAAATAGACACACACCACCACCCCCTCGTCTTACCAGATGTAGTTGTTCTGTCCTGCCAATGCACAGAAAACCGAGCTAAGTGTATATTATCCGTGTGAAACATAGGATGCTACAGTTTTTAATGTCCCGTTGGTAGGATAGTCTCGAACGGAGATAATCCAGTTTATTCTCCAGTGATTGCACATTGGCCATTAGAACAGATGGTAGAGGCGGGTTACCCACTTGCCGACGAATTCTCACAAGGCACCCTGATCTCCGCCCCCTGTATTTGCATATTTTTTTCATGCGAATGAAGGGGATTTGGGCCTGGTCTCGGAGAAGCAGTATATCCTTTGCGTCGGACTCATTAAAGGAAAAATCTTCGTCCAGTTCGAGGTGAGTAATCGCTGTTCTGATATACAGAAGGTATTTTCGGTCATAAGAGACGGTAGTAGCAACATTATGTTCAAAATAAGTCACAAACAATGTGAAAAACACACAAAATAGCACAGTTGGTTAGGAGCCCGTAAAACGGCAACCATCCCCTGGCACCATTATTAAGTAAAATTAAGTTAAATTAGTGGATTCTTCTATTTCAGCCACAGCTGTTGCTGACAGGCGTATAAAATCAAGCACATAACATGCAATCTCCATAGACAAACATTGGCAGTAGAATGGCCTTACTCATTGAATTTCAATGTGGCACCGCCATAGGATGCCACCTTTCCAACAAGTCAGTTCGTCAAATTTCTGCCCTGCTAGAGCTGCCCCGGTCAACTGTAAGTGCTGTGATTGTGAAGTGGAAACGTTCAGGAGCAACAACATCTCAGCCGCAAAGTGGTAGGCCACAGAAGCTCACAGAATGTGTTCGTTTAATATGTCTTTGTTTTAGTATGCTCAGGGCGTGAGTTGGGTGGGTTGTCTATGTTAGTTTTTTCTAAGTTTTTGGTATTTCTGTGTTTGGCCTGGTATGGTTCTCAATCAGAGGCAGCTGTTTATCGTTGTCCCTGATTGAGAACCATATTTAGGTAGCCTGGTTTCACTTTTGAGTTGTGGGTGATTATTTTCCGTGTTAGTGTTTGTTACCACACGGGACCGTTTCGTTTGTTTCACTTTGTTATTTTGTATTTGTGTAGTGTTCAGTTTGTCTTATTAAAATGGACGCATACCACGCTGCAAATTGGTCCGATCTCTCTTACTCCTCATCAGAGGGAGACGACGAACGTTACAGAATCACCCACCACCAAAGGACCAAGCAGCGTGGTAACGGGCAGCAGCAGCAGCAGCGATCTCAGGACTCCTGGACATGGGAGGAGATTCTGGACGGAAAAGGACCCTGGGCACAGGCTGGAAAATATCGCCGCCCGAAGGCTGAGCTGGAGGCAGCGAAAGCCGAGAGGCGGTGGTATGAGGAGGCAGCACTGCAGCGCGGCTGGAAGCCTGAGAGGCAGCCCCAAAAATGTATTGGGGGGAGGCACACGGGGAGTGAGGCGAAGTCAGGTAGGAGACCTGCGCCAACTCCCCGTGCTTACTGTGGAGAGAGAGGGACCGGGCAGGCACCGTGTTATGCTGTGAGGCGCACAGTGTCCCCGGTGCGCAGGCATAGCCCGGTGCGATACATAGCAGCGCCTCGTATCGGCCGGGCTAGAGTGGGCATTGAGCCAGGTGCCATGAAGCCGGCTCAGCGCATCTGGTCTCCAATGCGTCTCCTCGGGCCGGGGTACATGGCACCAGCCTTACGCATGGTGTCCCCGGTTCGCCAGCACAGCCCAGTGCGGGCTATTCCACCTCGCTGCACTGGTCGGGCTACGGGGAGCATTCAACCAGGTAAGGTTGGGCAGGCTCGGTGCTCGAGAGCTCCAGTGCGCCCTCACTGTCCGGTCTATCCGGTGCCACCTCCACGCACCAGCCCTCCGGTGGCAGCCCCCCGCACCAGGCTGTCTCTCCATCTCCTTCCTACAGGTGCTCCTGCCTGCTCAGCACTGCCAGAGTCTTCCTCCTGCCCAGCGCTGCTAGAGTCTCCCGTCTGTCCTGAGCTGCCAGAGTCTCCCGTCTGCTCAGCACTGCCAGAGTCTCCCGTCTGTCCTGAGCTGCCAGAGTCTCCCGTCTGTCCTGAGCTGCCAGAATCACCTGTCTGTCCTGAGCTGCCAGAGTCTCCCGTCTGTCCTGAGCTGCCAGAGCCGTCAGTCAGCCAGGAGCTGCCAGAGCCGTAAGTCAGCCAGGAGCTGCCAGAGCCGTCCGTCAGCCAGGAACTGCGGGAATCACCCTTCACTCCTGAGCTGCCGGAGTCTCCCGCCTGTCCGGTGCTGCCGGAATCTCCCATCCGTCCGGTGCTGCCGGAATGTCCTGTCCATTCGGGACCCTTGGATTGGGTCCGAGGTCGGCGGCGAGGGTCGAGAGGGTTAAAGAGGCCACGGAGGCGGGTAAAGAGGCGGAGAAGGACTATGGTGGAGTCTGGTCCGCGTCCCGCGCCAGAGCCACCACCGCGGACAGACACCCACCCAGACCCTCCCCTATAGGTTTAGGTTTTGCGGCCGGAGTCTGCACCTTTGAGGGGGGGGGGGGGGGGGGGGGGGGGGTACTGTCACGTTCTGACCTTAGTTTTTTTATTATGTCTTTGTTTTAGTATGGTCAGGGCGTGAGTTGGGTGGGTTGTCTGTGTTAGTTTTTCTTTGTTTTGGAATTTCTGTGTTTGGCCTGGTATGGTCCTCAATCAGAGGCAGCTGTTTATCGTTGTCCCTGATTGAGAACCATATTTAGGTAGCCTGGTTTCACTTTTGAGTTGTGGGTGATTATTTTCCGTGTTATTGTTTGTTACCACACGGGACCGTTTCGTTTGTTTCACTTTGTTATTTTGTATTTGTGTAGTGTTCAGTTTGTCTTATTAAATTGGACACATACCACGCTGCAAATTGATCCGACATCTCTTACTCCTCATCAGAGGAAGACGACGAATGTTACACTGGGGCTGTTTTTCACTAGGCCCCTTAGTTCTAGTGAAGGGAAATCTTAATGCCACAGCATACAATGACATTCTAAACAATTCTGTGCTTCCAATTTTGTGGCAACAGTTTGGGAAGGCCCTTTCCTCTTTCAGCATGACAATGCCTCCATGCAAAAAGCAAGGTCCATTCACAAATGATTTGTCAAGAGTGGTGTGGAAGAACTTGACTGGCCTGCACAGAGCCCTGACCTCAACCCCATCAAACACCTTTGCAATGAATTGGAGCCAGGCCTAATTGCATCAGTGCCCGACCTCACTAATGCTCTTGTGGCTGAATGGAATCAAGTCTCCGCAGCAATGTTCCAACATCTAGTGGAAAGCCTTCCCAGAAGAGTGGAGGCTGTTATAGCAGCAAAGGGGGCACCAACTCCAATTTAATGCCCATGATTTTGGAATGAGATGTTCGATGAGCAGATGTCCAAATACTTTTGGTCATGTAGTGAACCTTTTAAGACCTTTTCTGGTAAATGTTGTTTTAAGTTTTATTCTTTGAATTATATTTTACCAGATCTAATGTGTTATATTCTTCTACATGAATTTAACATTTATACAAACTTCAAAGTGTTTCCTTTCAAGTGGTAACAAGAATATGCATATCCTTGCTTCAGGTCCTGAGCTACAGGCAGTTAGATTTGGGTATGCAATTTTAGGCAAAAATGAAAAAAAAAAAAAGGGGTCAGCTCCTTAAGAGTCTAAGACCCCTTTTCCATCTGTTTGACCAGAAATCAAAGCCTTTGCTTAGTCCTAATCATTAGAATGGAAAATGGTTGAAAAATGTATATGCCTTAATTTCTCAAAAAACATAGACTCTTTGTTACGGTGCGTGAATGAGGACCCAAAAGCGAATTAACTTAAACAGAGCTTCTTTAATTACCAAACATAGGTAGGCTCAGACGGACCGGCAGATTCCGACAGGACAAGACAAGGTTACAGCAAACATGACGACAGTCTGGTTCAGGCATGAAACACAACAAACAAGAATCCGACAAGGACAGGAACAAAAACAGAGAGAGATATAGGGGACTAATCAGAGGGAAAAAGGGAACAGGTGGGAAAAGGGGTGACGAGGTGGTTAGGAGGAGACAAGGCACAGCTGGGGGAAAGAGGGGGTGGAAAGGTAACCTAACAACGACCAGCAGAGGGAGACAGGGTGAAGGGAAAGGACAGAGACAAGACACAACATGACAGTACATGACAGTACCCCCCCACTCACCGAGCGCCTCCTGGCGCACTCGAGGAGGAAACCTGGCGGCAACGGAGGAAATCCTCGATCAGCGCACGGTCCAGCACGTCCCGAGAGGGAACCCAACTCCTCTCCTCAGGACCGTACCCCTCCCAATCTACGAGGTACTGGTGACCACGGCCCCGAGGACGCATGTCCAAAATTCTACGGACCCTGTAGATGGGTGCGCCCTCGACAAGGATGGGGGGGGGGGGGGGGGAAGACGAGCGGGGGCGCGAAGGACGGGCTTGATGCAGGAGACATGGAAGACCGGGTGGACGCGACGAAGGTATCGCGGAAGAAGAAGTCGAACTGCGACAGGATTAATGACCCGAGAAATACGGAACGGACCAATGAACCGCGGGGTCAACTTGCGAGAAGCCGTCTTAAGGGGAAGGTTCTGAGTGGAGAGCCAAACTCTCTGACCGCGACAATATCTAGGACTCTTAGTTCTACGCTTATTAGCAGCCCTCACAGTCTGCGTCCTATAACGGCAAAGTGCAGACCTGACCCTCTTCCAGGTGCGCTCGCAACGTTGGACAAAAGCCTGAGCGGAGGGGACGCTGGACTCGGCGAACTGAGATGAGAACAGCGGAGGCTGGTACCCGAGGCTACTCTGAAAAGGAGATAGCCCGGTCGCAGACGAAGGAAGCGAGTTGTGGGCGTATTCTGCCCAGGGGAGCTGTTCTGACCAAGACGCAGGGTTACGAAAAGAAAGACTGCGTAAGATGCGACCAATAGTCTGATTGGCCCGTTCTGCTTGACCGTTAGACTGGGGGTGAAAGCCGGAAGAGAGACTGACGGAAGCCCCAATCAAACGGCAAAACTCCCTCCAAAATTGAGACGTGAATTGCGGACCTCTGTCCGAAACGACGTCTGACGGAAGGCCATGAATTCTGAAAACATTCTCGATGATGATTTGTGCCGTCTCTTTAGCAGAAGGAAGCTTAGCAAGGGGAATGAAATGAGCCGCCTTAGAGAACCTATCGACAACCGTAAGAATAACAGTCTTCCCCGCTGACGAAGGCAGTCCGGTGACAAAATCTAAGGCGATGTGAGACCACGGTCGAGAAGGAATAGGAAGCGGCCTGAGACGGCCGGCAGGAGGAGAGTTACCGGACTTAGTCTGCGCGCAGACCGAACAAGCAGCCACGAAACGACGCGTGTCATGCTCCCGGGTGGGCCACCAAAAACGCTGGCGAATGGAAGCAAGCGTACCCCGAACGCCAGGGTGGCCGGCTAACTTGGCAGAGTGAGCCCACTGAAGAACGGCCAGACGAGTAGGAACGGGAACGAAAAGAAGGTTCCTAGGACAAGCGCGCGGCGACGGAGTGTGAGTGAGCGCTTGCTTTACCTGCCTCTCAATTCCCCAGACAGTCAACCCGACAACACGCCCCTCAGGGAGAATCCCCTCGGGGTCAGTGGAGGCTACTGAAGAACTGAAGAGACGAGATAAAGCATCAGGCTTGGTGTTCTTAGAGCCCGGACGATAAGAAATCACGAACTCGAAACGAGCGAAAAACAGCGCCCAACGCGCCTGACGCGCATTAAGTCGTTTGGCAGAACGGATGTACTCAAGGTTCCTATGGTCAGTCCAAACGACAAAAGGAACGGTCGCCCCCTCCAACCACTGTCGCCATTCGCCTAGGGCTAACCGGATGGCGAGCAGTTCGCGGTTACCCACATCATAGTTACGTTCCGACGGCGACAGGCGATGAGAAAAATACGCGCATGGGTGGACCTTGTCGTCAGAGAGGGAGCGCTGAGAAAGAATGGCTCCCACGCCCACCTCTGACGCGTCAACCTCGACAACGAACTGTCTAGAGACGTCAGGTGTAACAAGGATAGGAGCGGATGTAAAACGATTCTTGAGGAGATCAAAAGCTCCCTGGGCGGAAACGGACCACTTAAAGCACGTCTTGACAGAAGTAAGGGCTGTGAGAGGAGCTGCCACCTGACCGAAATTACGGATGAAACGACGATAGAAGTTCGCGAAGCCGAGAAAGCGCTGCAGCTCGACGCGTGACTTAGGGACGGGCCAATCAATGACAGCTTGGACCTTAGCGGGATCCATCTTAATGCCTTCAGCGGAAATAACAGAACCGAGAAATGTGACGGAGGAGGCATGAAAAGTGCACTTCTCAGCCTTCACAAAAAGACAATTCTCTAAAAGGCGCTGGAGGACACGTCGAACGTGCTGAACATGAATCTGGAGTGACGGTGAAAAAATCAGGATATCGTCAAGGTAAACGAAAACAAAGATGTTCAGCATGTCTCTCAGGACATCATTGACTAATGCCTGAAAGACAGCTGGAGCGTTAGCGAGGCCGAAAGGAAGAACCCGGTATTCAAAGTGCCCTAACGGAGTGTTAAACGCCGTCTTCCACTCGTCCCCCTCCCTGATGCGCACGAGATGGTAAGCGTTACGAAGGTCCAACTTAGTGAAAAACCTGGCTCCCTGCAGGATCTCGAAGGCTGAAGACATAAGAGGAAGCGGATAACGATTCTTCACTGTTATGTCATTCAGCCCTCGATAATCTATGCAGGGGCGCAGAGACCCGTCCTTCTTCTTGACAAAAAAAAAACCCCGCTCCGGCGGGAGAGGAGGAGGGGACTATGGTACCGGCGTCAAGAGCTACAGACAAATAATCTTCGAGAGCCTTACGTTCGGGAGCCGACAGAGAGTATAGTCTACCCCGGGGGGGGGTGGTTCCCGGAAGGAGATCAATACTACAATCATACGACCGGTGTGGAGGAAGAGAGGTGGCCCTGGACCGACTGAACACCGTGCGCAGATCGTGATATTCCTCCGGCACCCCTGTCAAATCACCAGGCTCCTCCTGTGAAGAAGAGACAGAGGAAACAGGAGGGATAGCAGACATTAAACATTTCACATGACAAGAGACGTTCCAGGAGAGGATAGAATTACTAGACCAATTAATGGAAGGATTATGACAAACTAGCCAGGGATGGCCCAAAACAACAGGTGTAAAAGGTGAACGAAAAATTAAAAAAGAAATGGTTTCACTATGATTACCAGAAACAGTGAGGGTTAAAGGTAGCGTCTCACGCTGAATCCTGGGGAGAGGACTACCATCCAGGGCGAACAAGGCCGTGGGCTCCTTTAACTGTCTGAGAGGAATGTCATGTTCCCGAGCCCAGGTCTCGTCCATAAAACAGCCCTCCGCCCCAGAGTCTATTAAGGCACTGCAGGAAGCTGACGAACCGGTCCAGCGTAGATGGACCGACAAGGTAGTGCAGGATCTTGAAGGAGAGACAGGAGTAGTAGCGCTCACCAGTAGCCCTCCGCTTACTGACGAGCTCTGGCCTTTTACTGGACATGAAGTGACAAAATGACCAGCGGAACCGCAATAGAGACAGAGGCGGTTGGTGATTCTCCGTTCCCTCTCCTTAGTCGAGATGCGGATACCTCCCAGCTGCATGGGCTCAGCACCCGAGCCGGCAGAGGAAGATGGTAGTGATGCGGAGAGGGGGGCGACGGAGAGCGCGAGCTCCTTTCCACGAGCTCGGTGACGAAGATCAACCCGTCGCTCAATGCGAATAGCGAGTTCAATCAAGGAATCCACGCTGGAAGGAACCTCCCGGGAGAGAATCTCATCCTTTACCTCTGCGCGGAGACCCTCCAGAAGACGAGCGAGCAAGGCCGGCTCGTTCCAGCCACTGGAGACAGCAAGAGTGCGAAACTCAATAGAGTAGTCTGTTATGGATCGATTGCCTTGACATAGGGAAGACAGGGCCCTGGAAGCCTCCTCCCCAAAAACAGATCGATCAAAAACCCGTATCATCTCCTCCTTAAAGTCCTGATACTGGTTAGTACACTCAGCCCTTGCCTCCCAGATTGCCGTGCCCCACTCACGAGCCCGTCCAATAAGGAGAGATATGACGTAGGCGACACGAGCAGTGCTCCTGGAGTAAGTGTTGGGCTGGAGAGAAAACACAATATCACACTGGGTGAGGAACGAGCGGCATTCAGTGGGCTCCCCAGAGTAACACGGCGGGTTATTGATTCTGGGCTCCGGAGATTCGAAAGCCCTGGAAGTGGCCGGTGGATCGAGGCGGAGATGGTGAACCTGTTCTGTGAGGTTGGAGACTTGGGTGGCCAGGGTCTCAACGGCATGTCGAGCAGCAGACACTTCCTGCTCGTGTCTGCCTAGCATCGCTCCCTGGATCCCGACGGCTGAGTGGAGAGGATCCGAAGTCGCTGGGTCCATTCTTGGTCGGATTCTTCTGTTACGGTGCGTGAATGAGGACCCAAAAGCGAATTAACTTAAACAGAGCTTCTTTAATTACCAAACATAGGTAGGCTCAGACGGACCGGCAGATTCCGACAGGACAAGACAAGGTTACAGCAAACATGACGACAGTCTGGTTCAGGCATGAAACACAACAAACAAGAATCCGACAAGGACAGGAACAAAAACAGAGAGAGATATAGGGGACTAATCAGAGGGAAAAAGGGAACAGGTGGGAAAAGGGGTGACGAGGTGGTTAGGAGGAGACAAGGCACAGCTGGGGGAAAGAGGGGGTGGAAAGGTAACCTAACAACGACCAGCAGAGGGAGACAGGGTGAAGGGAAAGGACAGAGACAAGACACAACATGACAGTACATGACACTCTTAGCTTTGATTTGACACCCAATTTGACATGCTCCAATAAACTTCACATGTTGGTGCTGATGGGTCATTTTACATGGAGATGCCAGTAAGCAATATCACATCATCATATAAAGCAAGGCGTCTTATCAACATCAGCTAAATTTAAATCAGCCAAAAATGGTCTCTTGCTAATGCAATGTGGACATTCCTCAATGGTAGGCTAAAATTGGGAATTTAGAATTTTGTTATTTGTTATAGAATCCTGTTATAATGTATGATGATGTCATATTATTGAGTCTGTCTTTAAATTCACTATAATTTCTTAAATAACATCAATGTAAAGGATATGACATGTTCAAACATGCAAATAATTTTGTTCTCTAATTCAAATGGACTTGGATCTATTTCTACAGGCATCAGTAATGAGGCAGAGTTGAGTGGTAATGAAGATCACAGCTTACAGTGTAGGGTGAGAGACAGATACTATGACCAACAAAAGACACTGAGTACACCAAACATTATGAACACCTTCCTAATATTGAGTTGCACTTTTGCCCCCATTCTTGATACACACAGGAAACTGTTGAGTGTGAAAATCCCCAACAGCATTGCAATTCTTGACACAAACAAGTGCACCTGGCACCTACTACCATACCCCGTTCATAGGCACTTCCATTTTATGTCTTGCCCATTCAGCCTCTGAATGGCAAATATACACAATCCATGTCTCAATTGTCTAAAGGGTTAAATATCCGTATTTAACCTGTCTTCTCCCCCTCATCTACAGTGATTCATGTGGATTTAACAAGCGACATCAACAAGGGATCAGAGCTTTTACCTGGATTTACCTGGTCAGTCTATTTCATGGAAAGAGCAGGTGTTCCTTATGTTTTGTACACTCAGTGTATATCCCCAGGATATACAATGATGCTGAAGCTAGATCAAAAATTGCTTTATTGGCACACATTGCTCCCACCCACACACAAGTATGCAAGTATGCTACATGCACAAACACAAACACACAATGCTTATCTTTCTTTCGTGACACACTAACTATGAATAGTAGCAAGAAAGATGTTGACAACAAAGTACCCTCTGTTGTTGTGTATCTCATTCACACCAGGGAGAGAAGTCTACCATCGGGGAATTCCTCAACAGAAGATAAAGACTTGGCCCACTGGTCACAGATGTCAGTCAGTTCTAAGTCTAGTTTTGATTTACATTTGGTTGAGTTATCAACTGTCCCGAATTCAACGTGAAGAAAAAAATGGCACCATGTCATTGGATTTAGGTGAGTGTGTTTTTAAATTATTTGGAATCAATGTATTGTTTTCTTATAATACTGGCATGGCATATAGCAGACGCTCTTCAGACCGCCTTGCAGTATGTTCCGCGTAGAATCATCATCAATCAACTCTCCGTCGTCTACAGCGTGTAAAAAACAACATCACATTGTGGCTGACCGCACAGACTGCGGGGTTGCGTGCGTGAGGAGGAATCGCACTACAGAAGATACACGGACGATTTCGTGCTTTACCAGCGTGTGTGTGTGTGTGTGTGTGTGTGGGATGCCTGAGCTGAGAAAGCATCTGAATTCCTCCAGCGTGAAGCTCTCACAACCACTCAGATCCTGTTACGCTCAGCCGCGTAAACCTGCTACCCAGGGGAGACGCTGACACGCAAAGCAACGAAGAAAACAACATTCTCACGTACTGTATCTAAACAAACACACTCGTTTGCATTATATCCCCATATTTTCAAACCTGCTCTCGGTAACCGTTTGTCATCGAGCTGAAGTCTGTGGCTGCCTGTAGCATATCTCAGCATCGCTTCAGTGTCCGTGTTTTCAGGACAGGACAGGACTGGGAGAGAGCGAGAGATGAAAAAGAGGAAAGCTCCTCCATCTCTCTATTCCTCCATCCCCTTAGCTGAACCCAACGTCTTATGTCGCTCTCCCTTTTTTCGAGGTCAACAACAACTACAGAATCATCACCTTATTTCTCTCTTACCTTCCGGCTTGTTTTCGGCAGCCATTTCCCCTCCGCGCGCCTCATCCCTCCTCCTCCTCCTCCTCCTCGCGACCTGGGGGGGACCACGCGCGTGCACGCCGAGGACAACTCAAGGAGGGGGGCGGGGCGCAATGGGCGAGCCCGCTCAACACAGCTACTCTATTGGTTAGAAGCGTGATGATTGACAGCGGGGCTCCTCGGTGATGCCTCGTGAACTCGCAGAATCCATATTGCTCTGAGTCCATCATACCAGTTTTGTATCTAGCTAACTTTGTCTCCGCCCCCAATCGCTCTCTCTCGCTCTCTCTCTCTCTCTCTCTCTCTCTCTCTCTCTCTCTCTCTCTCTCTCAGACACAGAGGCGATGCGAGGAGACACAACCAAATTCCGCCATCAGTACACATCTGCCAAAGCTCTCTGATAGCCAACTGACTATGATTGCAGGTCGTTGTTGTAAATGGGTTCACAATGACTTACAAGGCCTACTCAAACATAAGTATTTATGTAAACAACATGCAGTTTCTTCCTTTTTAGTGGTCTAGGCCTAGTCTGGATACCAGTATTTTTAGATAACATTCCACTCATTGCCTCTCCTGTCATTTGGGAAATAGATGAACAGAGAAGGCAACCAGGCTAGTCTAGGCCTATTTCACTAAAACTGATTCTATTCAGGAAATAAAGTGAAATTCAATTAATTAATTAATTTTCATTATTTACAGAGACACGTGATTGCTTCATTCTAATTCCAAGCTCAGATCGATAGCAAGGGCCTAATCGGTCTTTAACCTTGCATCTCTCTCAGGTCTTTCTGTGAGATGGTTGTATTAGCCTATGACCTATCAAGCAATCAGGAGCCAATTCATGAATAAATAACCTGTTCAATTAAAAAACAGATTCATGAACATACATCATTGTTTTGGTTCATGTAAGCC
Organism: Oncorhynchus clarkii lewisi; assembly: GCF_045791955.1. NCBI lineage: Eukaryota > Metazoa > Chordata > Actinopteri > Salmoniformes > Salmonidae > Oncorhynchus > Oncorhynchus clarkii. Next base: position 54,581,717 of record NC_092153.1, read on the forward strand.
TACAAGGGTAATTGGTTTAAATATTTCCACGCCAGGGGCCAAAGCTGAATTGCAAGGCCTAAACTGTTATCATTAACGGCAGCCGTTACTGGTAATGATCACCCATGCCCTGCAGCACTCACTGCCATCAAACACAGTGCGGCAACGCGACCTTTAAACGTTGCGTAAAGGTGTGTCATAGAATCATAAAGGAAAGGAGAAATATAAAACGTTCCCACAAGGCAACCACTAAATGCAAATCACGGAAGGAACAGGAATAAGCCTGGCTCAAACGAATAGCTTAAGTAACCCTATCTAGGTAGAGCTGTTGTGCACTCTTTCTATGTAAATGCCTCTGTCAAAGGGTTTATGGCATTTGATGTAGTGCTTTTTGTCACACAGTAAACTCAAGCCTGCCCTGTCAGTCCCTTTCTATCACTACATAGGCTACGTTAGAAGTTTCAGGACCATGGACAGCACACACTTTCACCTTGATATACTGTTTTCAATGACAGGATGTCTGCAGCCCGCCTGGCCACACAGCGGCGCTAGTGCAGACACGAACAGACCAATGAGCACACAGAACACTGGTATGGGAGGGTAAGGAGGAGGGGCCGAACCAGCGCAAAGATGGCGGCGTCCTTAGACGATGAATTAGAGTTGGATAACCAAGACTATTATTCTCTTCTCAACGTCAGGAAAGAGGTAAGGTGTTTGTGTATTTACATAATGTGCTCGTTTAAACCTTTTATCCCACTGTATCGGTAATGTTCAACACGGATTCGATTGGGCATCGCGTTAGGCGAGACAGTTGATGACATTCGCCCGGTCGGTCCATCACTCCCATCACATCGACTCGAGGGATGCTGCAAGACAGACATAGCTGTCAGACGTAGAGCTACCTGTCCATATTGTTTCTTGAGACGACAACAAAGGCAGTAGTGGAATAATATTATTAGGTAACTGTTTTGTAAGCTGAATTGATAAGATGTGACACTCGCTGTTAGGAGCCTAGATTAACGTTACGGCATTTCGCTAGACAGTGTAAACAGGGCCAACGGGCATTGGCTCTCGTTTACTCATTTGTCACTGCTGGTGATACATGGTTCTTCGGAGGTGTGTATGTCCCCTGGTGCACGGATAAATAACCTGTCGTTTCTTTTCTTCATATAGTTTTAATGTCCCATGCAGTGAAATGCCTTACTTGCAAACTCAAAACCCAACGTTGCAATAATCAATAACAATGTATTACTATAAAAACACATGAGAAATAAGAATAAGAAATATGAAATAGACATTAAAGTAAGTAAGCATACTATATACAGGAAATATTTTAAAAATCTGATCCAATATCATATTTACATGTGCAGGGATACTGGAGTGATGGAGGTGGATATATATAGGGGTAAGGTGACAGGGAAACATGGAGTGATGGAGGTAGTTATGTATAGACAGACGTAAGGAGACCAGGAAACAGAATATAAGATAAACAGAGTAGCAGCAGCTTGTATGTGAGTGGGTGTGGGGGTGTGTAGAGTCAGTATAAATGTATGTGCATATTATGTGTGAGTGAACAAATTATGGAGTGAGTGTTTTGGAATGACAGTGTGTGCATTGAGACAGTGCAGAGATTGAAATGAAAGGTCAATAAATATACAGGTAAACTCCGATAGTCCATGTTGCTATTTTGTTAGCTATTTATCAGTCATATTGCTTGGCAATAAAAGCTGTTCAAGAGCCTATTGGTGTCTTACTTGATGCACCGGTACCTCTTGCCATGCGGCAGCAGAGTAAATAGTCTATGGCTTGGGTGGTTGGAGTATGCATGCACTAGGCTATGTCTGCAGAAATCTATGTTGTAATCTTTCTCTCTCTGTCCCCTCTCCACCCCCCCCCCCCTTCTCCCCAGGCCACTCAGGATGAGCTGAAGGCTTCCTATAGGAGGTTGTGTATGCTCTACCACCCAGACAAACACAGGGACCCAGAGCTGAAGAGCCAGGCAGAGCAGCTATTTAACCAGGTGCACCAGGCCTATGAGGGTAAGCAGTGCATTCCCTGTCACTGATTCTTCTTGACAAGCAGCTTGTCGTTTAATTGGACTGTTAAATGAGAGTATAAACCTCTCATTTTTTCACTCCCTTGTCTCTGTCCAGTGTTGAGTGATCCTCAGTCCAGAGCCATCTATGACATATTTGGGAAGAAAGGCCTGGAGGTGGAGGGCTGGGAGGTATGTTCAGCACATGTGTGTGTCAGGGTTTCTGTTAGCTGGTAATATTTTGTATTTTAGTATTTTATTAGGATCCCCATTAGCTGTTGCGAAAGCAGCAGCTACTCCTCCTGGGGTCCACACAAAACATGAAACATAATACAGAACATTAATAGACAAGAACAGATCAAGGACAGAACTACATACATTTTAAAGAAGGCACACATAGTCTACATATCAATACATATATACAAACAATCTAAGTCAAATAGGGGAGAGGCGTTGTGCCTTGAGGTGTTGCTTTATATGTTTTTTTGGAACTAGGTTTGCTGTTTATTTGAGCAATATGAGATAGAATGGAGTTCCATGCAATAATGGCTCTATATAATACCGTACGCTTTCTTGAATTTGTTCTGCATTTGGGGACTGTGAAAAGACCCCTGGTGGCATGTTTGGTGTGGTAAGTGTGTGTGTCAGAGCTGAGTGTAAGTTGACTATGCAAACAATTTAGGATTTTCAATACATTTATGTTTCTTATAAAAAGAAGACGGCTTTTGCCGGAACGAACATTCGGAAGTAGCCTACTGCTGTGTACACATTGCCGCAAAACTATAATGTAAAGAAATAATACTTGATTAAACGTTTTAAGATAAACGTTGTATCAGCCTCAATGCTTTTTAAAGTTATTTTGATGTACTGGTTGTATGAATTTGGGATTTGTCATTCCACAACTGTCCCAGAGTCTGTTGGGAAGAGGCTATTTATTTCTCGCACAGAACAACAAGCTGACCAATAGAATAGGTCAACTTTTCTACTAAGGGGGATAGTAGATTGACATAGGCAAGTGATTTTGCTGTTCCTTTTTCCTTTCATCTTGTTGGCTGAGGAAAAGTAAATGTGGACAGTTATTCTAACATCTTCAAAGTGTGCATCAGAATTCAGTAAGAAGGACACACACCATTGCATCCTCTGAGTTGCATGTTCTGTTAAGAGGAATTACCATAATCTAAATGTGATCTCTGTTATTCTGAGCACCGGGGATGGACGCCATAACCAGGTTACACACCCAATGCATATGGGTCAAAATGTCCGCTAAACTAAAATGCTGTCCGTCAAATGTCCGGTGCCACATTTTAAGTACACACACATTACTACTTAAGTAGTAATGACACAATAGTAACTGAGATGATAACTGAGGAGCGTGTGTGCGTGCATGTGTTCATGTGTGTGGAGATTGTGGAGAGGAAGAGGACCCCAGTAGAGATCCGTGAGGAGTATGAGCGGCTGCAGCGAGAGAGAGAGGAGAGGAGGCTACAGCAGAGGACCAACCCCAAGGTACATACACACGCTTCTTCCCTGAGCCTCTTACAGAAATATCCACGGCAGGGTGATATCTACAGACTTTCTCTGTGTGAAGTTTACTATCAGAACACTCTGTTTTGTGTTCTCATGTCCCTGTGTGTTCAGGGTACCATTAGCGTGGGAGTAGATGCCACAGACCTGTTTGATCGCTATGATGAGGACTTTGAGGAGATGCCGGGAGGGGGATTCCCTCACATCGAGATCAACAGGATGCACATCTCCCAGTCTATTGAGGTACACACACCCGTACACGTGGTCCGATTCCTTGTTGGTCACACACAGACACACACACACTAGCTAAAAAAGGTCCATTGTGATACATTAACGTGTGTTATGCTTATGTGTTTCCCATGTGTTTACCTGTGTGTGGGTGTAGGCTCCGTTGACTAACTCTGACACTGCAATGCTGTCTGGCTCTCTCTCCACACACAACGGCAACGGAGGAGGCAACATCAACATGACTGTCCGCCGTGTCACCTCTGCCAAGGGCTGGGGAGAGGTCCACACACACACACACATTTTATCTCCCTTGTTTCTGAGAGAACACAGGAAGGATATTGACTGACGTGTCTGTGTTTCACTCTCTGTCTGCTTGTGATTTTCTCTCTGTATGTGTGTAGTTGGAGTTTGGTGCAGGGGACATACTGGGACCTCTGTTTGGGATGAAGGTGTTCCGTAACCTGACTCCACGATGGTGAGTGGCCAATCGAGCGGAGAGGATATGGCCCTCTTTACACTACAACAATTGTAATGCTTGTCATCTCCCTCTCTCTGTTTGTTAGTTTCCTGACGGCTCAGTGTGGTATGCAGTTCTCTCCCCGTGGCGTGCGTCCCAGCTGTTCTTTAATGACAGCTCGTCACCTAGACCAGAACACGATGGGTTACCTGCAGTGGCGATGGGGACCCCACAGCTCTATGACCACTAGTGTGGTCCGAGACACAAAGACCAGCCACTTCACCCTGGCACTGCAGGTACACCACACACACACACACACACACACACACACACACACACACACACACACACACACACACACACACACACACACACACACACACACACACACACACACACACACACACACACACACACACACACACACACAGTAGCACACACACAGTAGCACACACACCTGTGCAATTGGGAATATGTTGAGGTGGGTTTTAGGGCTGGTAGGATGACCAACTATGTTCTTCTGTGCCCTCACTTGTCACCTTGTTTCCTCCCCCTCTAACTGAGTGTCCCTCACACCTCACCTTGTTTGCTCTCCCCCTCTAGCTGGGTGTCCCTCATACCTCACCTTGTTTACTCTCCCTCACCTTGTTTCCTAGCTGGGTGTCCCTCACACCTCACCTTGTTTGCTCTCCCCCTCTAGCTGGGTGTCCCTCATACCTCACCTTGTTTCCTCTCCCCCTCTAGCTGGGTGTCCCTCACACCTCACCTTGTTTACTCTCCCCCTCTAGCTGGGTGTCCCTCACACCTCACCTTGTTTCCTCTCCCCCTCTAGCTGGGTGTCCCTCACACCTCACCTTGTTTGCTCTCCCCCTCTAGCTGGGTGTCCCTCACACCTCACCTTGTTTCCTCCCCCTCTAACTGAGTGTCCCTCACACCTCACCTTGTTTGCTCTCCCCCTCTAGCTGGGTGTCCCTCACACCTCACCTTGTTTGCTCTCCCCCTCTAGCTGAGTGTCCCTCACACCTCACCTTGTTTCCTCCCCCTCTAACTGAGTGTCCCTCACACCTCACCTTGTTTGCTCTCCCCCTCTAGCTGGGTGTCCCTCATACCTCACCTTGTTTCCTCTCCCCCTCTAGCTGGGTGTCCCTCACACCTCACATTGTTTCCTCTCCCCCTCTAGCTGGGTGTCCCTCACACCTCACCTTGTTTCCTCTCCCCCTCTAGCTGGGTGTCCCTCACACCTCACCTTGTTTACTCTCCCCCTCTAGCTGGGTGTCCCTCACACCTCACCTTGTTTACTCTCCCCCTCTAGCTGGGTGTCCCTCACTCCTATCTGATGATGAGTTACCAGTACAAGTTCCAGGATGAGGACCAGACCAAGGTCAAGGGATCGATCAAGTACGTACACACCCTATTATACTACTCAGTTTATACACTGCCACCCAATCCCCCCCCCCTTCCACAGAATATGTAGATATTGGACTATAAATTGTGCCTTCCTTTATTATACTTATGCTAAAATGTTTATTCTATTCTACTGAGCCATTTACTTTCTGTTCATATTCTTATCTTTTATTATTTCTTATTGTTGTTGCATTGTGGAGAAGGAACCTGGAATAACCATTTGGTTGGATGATGTATACCATGCGTATCCCGTACTAATAAAACGTGAAACTACATGTGAATAGGTAAGGTGGGAGTCTGGCCCTTATTGGTGTTGCGGTGTGTGTGTTTGTGTGTGTCAGGACTGGTTGGTTTGGTACAGTGGTGGAGTATGGAGCAGAGAGGAAGATCAGTCGGCACAGTGTCCTGGCTGCTACTGTCAGTGTCGGAGTGCCACAGGGAGTCACCCTCAAAATCAGGTACTACAACACAAATACAGTCTGTGTAATCCAGTGTGTATGTGCAATAGGCCTGACAATGAAATGCTAACGTGTAATACAGTTTAGTACAGTGTATGTGCTGTGTGTGCGTGCGTTTGTGCATGCATGTGTGTGTGCATGAGTGGCATGTCTATCTGTGTTTTGGCTACTAAATATTTAGCTCAGGGGGTTCAGGTTTACCCCAAAATCAGGTGATAGTATTATAACTTTTCATAGTACAGTATGTACTGTAACTTGTTTCCTTCTCTCCCTAGGTTGGCTCGTGCCAATCAGACCTATCTATTCCCAGTTCACCTGACAGACCAGCTGCTGCCCAGTGCAGTGTTCTACGCCACTGTGGGGCCTCTACTAGTCTACATGGCCATACACAGACTGGTCATTATACCATACACATGCTCCCAGAAACAACAGTGAGCTTCTCTCTCTCTCTCTCTCTCTCTCTCAACTCACACACACACACACACACACACACACACACACACACACACACACACACACACACACACACACACGCTCTCTGCAAAAATTCTGTCTGTCTGTCTGTCTGTCTGTCTGTCTGTCTGTCTGTCTCTGTCTGTCTGTCTGTCCTTGTCTGTCTGTCCCTGCCTGTCTCTGTCTGTCTGTCTGTCTGTCTCTGTCTGTCCCTGTCTGTCCTTGTCTGTCCCTGCCTGTCTCTGTCTGTCTCTGTCTGTCCCTGTCTGTCACTGCCTGCCTGTCTGTCTGTCTGTCTGTCTGTCTGTCTGTCTGTCTGTCTGTCTGTCTGTCTGTCTGTCTGTCTGTCTGTCTCTGTCTGTCCCTGTCTGTCCTTGTCTGTCCCTGCCTGTCTCTGTCTGTCTCTGTCTGTCCCTGTCTGTCACTGCCTGCCTGTCTGTCTGTCTGTCTGTCTGTCTGTCTGTCTGTCTCTGTCTGTCCCTGTCTGTCCTTGTCTGTCTGTCCCTGTCTGTCCTTGTCTGTCTGTCTCTGTTTGTCCCTGCCTGTCTCTGTCTGTCCTTGTCTGTCCCTGTCTGTCCTTGTCTGTCTGTCTCTGTTTGTCTGTCTCTGTCTGTCCCTGTCTGTCCTTGTCTGTCTGTCCCTGCCTGTCTCTGTCTGTCTGTCTCTGTCTGTCCCTGTCTGTCCTTGTCTGTCCCTGTCTGTCCCTGTCTGTCACTGCCTGCCTGCCTGTCTGTCTGTCTGTCTGTCTGTCTGTCTGTCTGTCTGTCCCTGCCTGTCTCTGTCTGTCCCTGTCTGTCCTTGTCTGTCCCTGTCTGTCTGTCTATGTCTGTCCCTGTCTGTCCCTGTCTGTCCTTGTCTTTCTGTCTCTGTTTGTCCCTGCATGTCTCTGTCTGTCCCTGTCTGTCCTTGCCTGTCTGTCCTTGTCTGTCCCTGCCAGTCCCTGCCTGCCTGTCTCTGCCTCTGTCTGTCCTTGTCTGCCTGTCCCTGCCTGTCTATGTCCATCCCTGTCTGTCCCTGTCAGTCTCTGTCTGTCCCTGCCTGTCTCTGTCTATTCATGTCTTTCTCTGTCTGTCCGTGTGTCTGTGTCTCTGTCTTTCACTGTCTGTCTGCATGGCTGTCCCTACCTGTCTCTGTCTCACCCTGTCTGTCCCTGCCTTTCTCTGCCTGTCCCTGTCTGTCCCTGTCTGTCCTTGTTTGTCTGTTCCTGTCTTTCTCTGTCTGTCTGTCTCTTTCTGTCTCTCTGTCCCTGTCTGTCCCTGTCTGTCCTTGTTTGTCTGTTCCTGTCTTTCTCTGTCTGTCTGTCTCTTTCTGTCTCTCTGTCCCTGTCTGTCCCTGCCTGTCCCGGTATGTCCCTGTCTGTCCCTGTCTGTCCCTGCCTGTCCCGGTATGTCTCGGCCTGTCCCTGTCTGTCCCTGTCTGTCCCTGTCTGTCCCTGCCTGTCCCGGTATGTCTCGGCCTGTCCCTGTCTGTCCCTACCTGTCCCTGTCTGTCCCTGCCTGTCCCGGTATGTATCGGCCTGTCCCTGTCTGTCCCTGTTTGACCCTTTCTGTCCTTGTCTGTCCAACAGAGATCTGGAGCTACAGAGGAAGAGCTCAGAAGTAGACATGGTCAAGAAGAAACAAGAGGCGGAGTCAGCCGTGAGGAACATCCATACATACTACACACAAATCAAATTGTATTTGGCGCATCTGAGTAATACAATAGGCCTGACAATGAAATGCTAACTGACGAGCCCCTAACCAGCAATGCAGTTTAAAAAAAATACGGATAAGAATAAGAAATAAAAAGTAACAAGTAATTAAAGAGAAGCAGTAAAATCATAATAGCGAGACTGTGTACAGGGGGTACCGGTACTGTTAGTTGAGGTAATATAGGTATTAAAGTGACTATGATAACAACAGAGAGTAAGTAACAGTGGTGTAAAAAGATACAATACAAAAACATGTTTTACCTTTATTTAACTAGGCAAGTCAGTTAAGAACAAATTCTTATTTTCAATGACAGCCTAGGAACAATGGGTTAACTGCCTTATTATGGGGAAGAACGACAGATTTTTACCTTGTCCGCTCGGGGATTTGATCTTGCAACCTTCCGTTACTAGTCCAACGCTCTAACCACTAGGCTACCTGCCGCCCCAATTAGTCAGGGTAGCCATTTGATTAACTGTTCAAGAGTCTTATGGCTAGGGGATAGAAGCTGTTAAGAAGCCTTTTTGACCTAGACTTGGCGCTCCGGTACCGCTTGCCGTGGGGTAGTGGAGGGAAGAGTCTATGACTAGGGTGGCTGGAGTCTTTGACTGTTAGGGCCTTCCTCTGACACTGCCTGGTATAGAGGTCCTGGATGGCAGGAAGCTTGGCCCTAGTGATGTACTGGGCATACGCACTACCTTCTGTAGTGCCTTACGGTCGGAGGCCGAGCAGTTGCCATACCAGGCAGTGATGCAACCATGTTCTCGATGGTGCAACTGTAGAAATTGAGGACCCATGCCAAATCTATTCATTCTCCTGAGGGGGAATAGGTTTTGTCGTGCCCTTTTCACGACTGTCTTGTTGTGCTTGGACAATGTTAGTTTGTTGGTGATGTGGACACCAAGGTACTTGGCTCTCAACCTGCTCCACTGCAGCCCCGTCGATGAGAATGGGGGCGTGCTGTGTCCTCTTTTTCCTGTAGTCCACAATCATCTCCTTTATCTTGATCACGTTGAGGGAGAGGTTGTTGTCCTGGCACCACACGGCCAGGTCTCTGACCACCTAGGCTGTCTTGTCGTTGTCTGTGATCAGGCCTACCACTGTTGTGTTTTCAGCAAACTTAATGATGGTGTTGGAGTCATGTCTGGCCGTGCAGTTATGAGTGAACAGGGAGTACAGGAGGGGACTGAGCACGCACCCCTGTGGGGCCACTGTGTTGAGGATCAGCGTGGCGGATGTTTTGGTACCTACCCTTACCACCTGGGGGCGTCCCGTCAGGAAGTCCAGGATCCACTTGCCAGTTGATCAGCGCATGCTCGCAGTACACATCCTGGTAATTCGTCTGGCCCTGCGGCCTTGTGAATTTTGACCTGTTCTAAGAACTTACTCACATTGGTTACGGAGAACGTAATCACAGTCTTCAAGAACAGCTTGTGCTCTCATGCATGTTTCAGTGTTATTTGCCTCGAAGCGAGCATAGAAATAGTTTAGTTCATCTGGTAGGCTCGTGTCACTGGGCAGCTCTCGGCTGTGCTTCCCTTTGAAGTCTGTAATGATTTGCAAGCCCTGCCACAGTCAGAGCCGGTGTAGTACGATTCGATCTTAGTCCTGTATTGATGCTTTGCCTTTTTAATGGTTCGTCGGAGAGCATAGCGGGATTTCTTATAAGCTTCCGGGTTAGAGTCCCGCTCCTTGAAGCGGCAGCTCGAGCCTTTAGCTCAGTGCGGATGTTGCCTGTAATCCATGGATTCTGGTTGGGGTATGTTCGTACGGTCACTGTGGGGACGACGTAATCGATGCCCTTATTGATAAAGCCAGTGACTGATGTGGTGTATTCCTCAATGCCATTGGAGGAATCCCGGAACATGTTCCAGTCTGTGCTGGTAATACAGTCCTGTAGTTTAGCATCTGCTTCCTCTGACCACTTTTTTATAGACCGAGTCACTGGTGCTTCCTGCTTTCATTTTTGCTTGTAAGCAGGAATCTGGAGGATAGAATTATGGTCAGATTTGCCAAATGGAGGTCGAGGGAGAGCTTTGTATGCCTCTCTGTGTGTGGAGTAAAGGTTGTTCAGAGTTTTTTGAATCATGTAGTTACACATTTAACATGCTGATAGAAATTTGGTAAAACAAATGTAAGTTTCCCTGCATTAAAGTCCTGGCTACTAGGAGCACCGCCTCTGGGTGAGCGTTTTCTTGTTTGCTAATGGTGGAATACAGCTCCTTCAATGCTGTCTTAGTGCCAGCCTCTGACTGTGGTGGTACGTAAACAACAGACACACAGCATATTTACTTTATGCTCATTGATGATCATTGAGATCATTGTATGTTCAACACTTTTCTCTTTCTTTCTTTCTTTCTTTCTTTCTTTCTTTCTTTCTTTCTTTCTTTCTTTCTTTCTTTCCTTTCTTTCTTTCTCCCTGACAGGTTCTGCTGATGCAGGAGTCTGTGAGGAGAATCATCGAGGGAGAGGAGTCTAAGATGGGTGAGTAAGCACACTCACACGTATGCACGCCCACAAACGCTCTTGACCTATGTCTTGACTCAACACTGTTTATTCTGTGCGTTGTCTTTTCAATAATTCTGACTCAGCTGTGTGTGTGTGTCCCTCCTCCTGTTCCAGGTCTGATCATCCTGAATGCGTGGTATGGAAAGTTTGTGACAGACAACAGCGCGCGCCAAGAGAGAGCTCAGGTTATAGACGTTACTGTCCCTCTGCAGTGTCTGGTCAAGGACTCCAAACTCATACTCACCGAGGCATCAAAGGTAAGGGTGTGTGTGTGGGTGGAGGGTGGAATTTTTATATGACCTGTGTGTGTGTAACCAGCCCCCCACCCCCCTCTCTCCTTATATATATAAAGGCGGGGTTGCCAGGTTTCTATGACCCATGTGTAGGAGAGGATAAGAGTCTGAAGCTGCTGTATCAGTTCAGGGGGGTGATGCACCAAGTCCTCTCAGCAGACACTGAGGCTCTACGGATACCCAAGCAGTGTAAGTATACAAACACAACACAACCACTTTAGAACTATTCTACTCTAACCACAACCATATCATTAACCTGTTTACAACCAAAAATGCTCAACTCCATTACATTGAAATTGCAGATTAATTACAAAAGTACTACACTAAGCTAAATATTCCCTGTATTTCTCAGCTCACAGAATCGATGCTGAGGCGTAGGAACCCTCTGTTATGGGAGCAACAAGGGGCAAGTGGAGACAGACAGATACAGACAGACAGATACAGAGACAGACAGACAGACAGACAGACAGACATTGACAGAAGGACTGACAAGCAGAGGTCGAGAGTCAAACAAAGGGGATATGAATTCTCTCTCTTTCCCCATCACATTTATGAATTCAGACATGAGTTCCTCTTCTCTCTCCGCTCTCAAAACCCACTAGATTCCTCTCTTTTAGCCATTGTAGTTTCCACTGTGTGTGTGTGTGTGTGTGTGTGTGTGTGTGTGTGTGTGTGTGTGTGTGTGTGTGTGTGTGTGTGTGTGTGTGTGTGTGTGTGTGTGTGTGTGTGTGTGTGTGTGTGTGTGTGTGTGTGTGTGTGTGTGTGTGTGTGTGTGTGTGTGTGTGTGTGTGTGTGTGTGTGTGTGTGTCTGTATGTGTGTGTGTGTCTGTATGTGTGCGTGTAAAATGTACTGAAATCTCCCTCTCTCCTCATCTCCCCAGAAAGGTGCAATATGACTCACGGTGTACATATCAGTGAAGTCTGCTACAATTAATATTGTATAACTAATATACCACTGTACTATACTAGTTGTACTCATGTTTTACACTACGAACTCATGCGTTACGGTTAGAACAGAACTATGCATGAAAAAGTGTTCATCAGTACCACTATACTGACACCCAGCACTACACTTGAAGGCAAAAAAAATATTGTTTTGTTAATAATTGACGTATTATTATTATTATTCCTTGGAAGCGATGTGTCTGCTGCTGTTGTTGTGTGGGGCAGGGTCTAATTATCTGGGTGACAGTCATTCTAATAACACATAAGGGCACACCCATAAGGGTTGAAAAGAATTCTGATAATATTAACACTGGTCTATTTTTAAGGCACCCCCAGTAGCCAATGTGTGATTGGAGCCCTGGTAGGCTGGGTTGAGTTGATATGACTGAGATGGATGCTGGGGAAGCACTGCCTGAGCAACAGTGAAGAGTAGAGAGAACGTCCAATGATGTCATTCATTCGGAAAGTATTCGGTATTTTCCAAATGTTGTTACTTTACAGCCTTATTCTAAAATGTATTAAATAAATAAAGATCCTCAGCAATCTACACACAATACCCCATAATGACTAAGTAAAAACAGGTTTTTAGAAATGTTTGCAAATGTATTAATAATAAAAAAAATAGAAATACCTTATTTACATAAGTATTCAGACCCTTGTCTATGAGACTCAACTGAGCTCAGGTGAATCCTGTTTCCATTGATCATCCTTGAGATGTTTCTACAACTTGATTGGAGTCCACCTGTGGTAAATTAAATTGATTGGACATGATTTTGAAAGGCACACACCTGTCTATATAAGGTCCCACAGTTGACAGTGCATGTCAGAGCAAAAATCAAGCCATGAGGTTGAAGGAATTGTCCGTAGAGCTCACAACAGGATTGTGTTGAGGCACAGATCTGGGGAAGGGTACCAAAACATTTCTGCAGCAATGAAGGTCCCCAAGAACACAGTGGCCTTCATCATTCTTAAATGTAAGAAGTTTGGAACCACCAAAACTCTTCCTGGAGCTGGCCGCCCGGCCAAACTGAACAATCGGGGGTGAAGAGCCTAGGTCAGGGAGGTGACCAACAATCAGGCCTTAATGGTAGAGTGGCCAGACGGAAGCCACTCCTCAGTAAAAGGCACATGACAGCCCACTTGGAGTTTGCTAAAAGGCACTTAAAGACTCTCAGATCATAAGAAACAAGATTGTCTGGCCTGATGAAACCAAGATTGAACTATTTGGCCTGAATGCCAAGCATCACGTTTTGAGGAAACCTGGCACCATCCCTACAGTGAAGCTTGGTGGTGACAGCATGGGGATGTTTTTCAGTGGCAGGGACTGGGAGACTAGTAAGGATTGAGGCAAAGACAAACGGAGCAAAGTACAGAGATATCTGATGAAAACCTGCTCCAGATCGTTCAGGACCTCAGACTGGGGCGAAGGTTCACCTTCCAACAGGACAACGACCCTAAGCATACAGCCAAGACAACGCAGGAATGGCTTCGGAGGAGTGGCTCCGATCGAACATCTCTGGAGAGACCTGAAAATAGCTGTGCAGCAACGCTCCCCATCCAACCTGACAGCTCTTGTGATCTGCAGAGAAGAATGGGAGAAACTCTCCAAATACAGGTGTGCCAAGCTTGTACCGTCATACCCAAGAAGACTCTAGACTGTAATCGCTACCAAAGCTTAGTAAAGGGTCTAAATACTTATGTAAATTCTTAGAAATGTGCTAAAATTTCTAAAAACCTGTTTTTGCTTTGTCATTATGGGTTATTGTGTGTAGATTGATGGGGGAAAACATTATTTCGTCCGTTTTAGAATAAGGCTGTAACCTAACAAAATGTGGAAAAAGTCAAGCGGCCTGAATACTTTCCGAATGCACTGTATACATTATGGTGTATATACATGATTTATATAACATTTATGAGAAAGCCTCTGTGAGAGTTAGTTTGCTACTAAAGCATCTGTATGTACATCTGTCGTTGTCAATGGAAACATGCAAGTGGGATGCAGTGGGACTATTGTACTTTTATGTATACATTTATTTGTTAAGACCTGGTCATATATCATCAAAATTATGGCGATGAAGAGTATTGTAATTATTTGTCAGTCCTTTGTTATGTGCCATACCTTTAGTTCCCATGGTAATATTGTTTGTCCCTGTTGTCTTGTTTATATGTTGTTTTTAATACTATAGATAGACCAAACAGACACTGTTCTACTTAACATTGACTAATTATTGACTGACAGTGTTGGTCCTTTCTGTGAAGGCAATATACTGTAGGCTATTGATGAGTGACATAGTTGAACTCAAATCAGTAAATGTACTGTATGCATTTTTGTCAATGTATAGGCAAAGGTTAAAAAAGTTTTTTTTCAGTGGTAGAAACTGGAGTTCTGTCAACACAGTTCTGTTCCATTTCCACTGTATGCTGTCCCCAATCCTACAGTGTTGAAACCCCATGTACAGGTCTGTGTAGTCAGCACACGGGATCTATTCGAGGAGAAAGTGACCTACCCTCTCAGGTGTTTTGCCCTAGAGCGGAGTCAGGTTATCGGATTGTTAGTAACTGTACTCATGTCTCTTCTTACCAGTTAAGATTTTGTGAATGAGGTTGACTGACTCAAACACCCTTTACAGAATGAGGCAAGAACAAGCAAACATTCACCCCATTTGAGACGCTAAACACTGCTGCCTCCATTAAGGATGTTTGCTCATCATGTCCCCGTCTCGTGCCGTTAGCCTCCATATTAGTCGGCCCTACCACTAGTCACCCACTCATCACTGTTCTTTCAGCCACTCTGGCTCCACCCTGAGGTCAACAGAGAGACTACTCACCACTGTTACATTCCTGCCCTGGCCATGACCCAAACTGTCTAAAATGTGTGTGTGTGGAGCTAATGGACTATGTAGTAATGTAAAGATATTACAATAAAGAAAAAGATGAGCCACTGACTCGCGTATTTGTTTAAAGACAAAAACTACATTAGTGATGTCAGAGCTTGGTCCCAGAACTGTTCATGCCTTTGTCTACTCCATTATTGTCAAGCCAAACACAGCAGAAACTGACTCGCACCCAGGATAGTGGTCAAGTACAGGAACAATGAGGAGACCTAGAAAGGTGGGGTTAAAATCTTCATTAAATCTTTATTTACAATACAGAGTTTCACAGAAACAGTTTGCACCAGACACCACATTCTCAGTAAGGGGGTTTCACAAAGCGGGATCAATGAGTTAGAATGCTAACTTTCCTAAATATTTTGAAACATTGACATTTTTTTTTTAAAGAAAGAAATTGTTCTAGTATGACTGACTTATCAGTAACCCATATTCATCTTATTAACTGTAGTTAGTAATAACTAACCAACCCATTGCTCTTGCTTGCTAGAAAGCCCAGCCCAGACAAGCATTCAATAGGTGTATGTCTAACAGTCAGTCAGACAGTGACATCGATCTATGGCTTACAGTGCCTTCAGAAAGTATTCACACCCCTTGACCTTTTCCACATTTTGTTGTGTTACACTTTGGATCTAAAATAGATTACATTTAGATATGTTGTCACTGGTACACCCCCATAATGTTAAAGTGGAATAGTTAAAAAAATGTTACCAATTCATTAAAAATGAAAAGCTGAAATGTCTTGAGTCATTAAGTAGTCAACCCCTTGTTATGGCAAGCCTAAAAAAGTTAGAGTAAACATTTGTTTAACAAGTCACAATAAGTTGCATGGACTCACTCAATAATAGTGTTTAACAATTTTTGAATGACAACCTCATCTCTGTGCCCCACACATACATATACTAAGGTCCCTCAGAGTGAATTTCAAAACACATTTAACCAAAAAGACCAGGAATATTTTAAAATGCCTTGCAAAAGGGCACCTATCGGTAGATGGCAAAAAAAGAAAAGACAGACATTGAATATCCCTTTGATCATGGGGAAGTTACTAAATACACTTTGGATGGCATATCAATACACCCAGTCACGAGAAACAGAGGTGTCCTTCTGAACTTAGTTGAGGAAGGAAACCGCTCAGGAATTTGACCGTGAGTCCAATGGTAACTCTAAAACAGTTACGAAATTGAATAGCTGTGATAAGAGAAAACTGAGGATGGATCAACAACATTGTTGATCGTTACTCCACAATACTAACCTAATTGACATAGTGAAAAGAAAATGAAAATGTGGCAAAGCAATTACATTTACATTTTTGTCCTGAATACAAAGTGTTATGTTTGGGGCAAATCCAAAACATTACAGAGTATCACTCTGCATATGTTAAAGCATAGTGGTGGCTGCATCATGTAATGGGTATGCTTGTAATCATTAAGGACTGGGAAGTTTTTCAGCATAGAAAATTAAAACAAAATAGAGAAAAGCATAGGCAAACTCCTAGAGGAAAACCTGGTTGTCTGCTTTCCACCAGACACTGGTAAATTAATTCACCTTTCAGCAGGACAATAGCCTAAAAACACAAGGCCCAAGCTACACTAAAGTTCCTTTACCAATAGTGAATGTTGAGTGGCCGAGATACAATTTGAACTTAAATCTACTTGAACACCTATGGCAAGACCTGAACATCGTTGTCTAGCAGTGCTCAACTACCAATTTGACAGATCTTGAAGAATTTTGAAAATAATATGGGCAAATGTTGCACAATCCAGGTGGAGAAAGCTCTTAGAGACTTACCCAGAAATACTCTCAGCTGGAATCACTGCCAAATAAGCTTCTACAAAGTATTGACTCAGGAGTATGAATACTTATGTAAATGAAATATTTCATTTTCAGTAACTTAGCAAAGATGTCTAAAAACATGTTTTCACTTTGTCATTATGGGGTATTGTTGGAGAAGGGTAAGAAAAAAAAATAGATTTTCAATTCAGGCTGTAACAACAAAAACGTGGAATACGTCAAGGGGTATGAAAACATTCTGAAGGTACTTTATATGAGGTCGACAAGAAACAACAATATGTACACATCAGCAAGCTTAGACTTGACAACTGGTGAAAACATGAATATTTGAAAAAGCTTAAATTCCAAACACAGTCAAAATGCAAACAGCTTGAAGAAGGACACTTCTCCAGAAACTCCAAAATACATTATCAAACCCAAGCGAGCCTGGTAGTGATCATTATCAAACCCCAGCGAGCCTGGTAGTGATCATTATCAAACCCCAGCGAGCCTGGTAGTGATCATTATCAAACCCCAGCGAGCCTGGTAGTGATCATTATCAAACCCCAGCGAGCCTGGTAGTGATCATTATCAAACCCCAGCGAGCCTGGTAGTGATCATTATCAAACCCCAGCGAGCTTGGTAGTGATCATTATCAAACCCCAGCGAGCCTGGTAGTGATCATTATCAAACCCCAGCGAGCTTGGTAGTGATCATTATCAAACCCCAGCGAGCCTGGTAGTGATCATTATCAAACCCCAGCGAGCCTGGTAGTGATCATTATCAAACCCCAGCGAGCCTGGTAGTGATCATTATCAAACCCCAGCGAGCCTGGTAGTGATCATTATCAAACCCCAGCGAGCTTGGTAGTGATCATTATCAAACCCCAGCGAGCCTGGTAGTGATCATTATCAAACCCCGGCGAGCCTGGTAGTGATCATTATCAAACCCCGGCGAGCCTGGTAGGGATCATTATCAAACCCCAGCGAGCCTGGTAGGGATCATTATCAAACCCCAGCGAGCCTGGTAGGGATCATTATCAAACCCCAGCGAGCCTGGTAGGGATCAGGTGAGAGATTAAATACTGATTTGTGCAAATGAGTACACCAGAAGGAGACGTGTAGGGTCAGGAGTTGTCCTGACCATGAACAATTCTGGGTCCTCGTTATAGCCTATAAAACTTGTTTTGTGGTCGGGTCACATGGTCAGGAAAAGCTCAGAAAGCCAAAACACCCCATATATAGAGCCCAAAACACTTGCGCAATGGTTTTGATAATGCATTGATTGATGGCTGAATAAATCCTACATTGGCCCCATTGCTCTCTAACCTATAGGACTAACCTGAGGGGGCTGAGAACCAAGGGGCAGAGACAATGGCTGTCCAGAAACAACCTCTGACCCCTGCTCCCAAGGGCACTTTACATGAAATGCCTGGGGATAGGGGCTTGTTTCTGGACCGGACCAATGACATCACTTTACATGAAATGCCTGGGGATAGGGGCTTGTTTCTGGACCGGACCAATGACATCACTTTACATGAAATGCCTGGGGATAGGGGCTTGATTTACATGAAATGCCTGGGGATAGGGGCTTGTTTCTGGACCGGACCAATGACATCACTTTACATGAAATGCCTGGGGATAGGGGCTTGTTTCTGGACCGGACCAATGACATCACTTTACATGAAATGCCTGGGGATAGGGGCTTGTTTCTGGACCGGACCAATGACATCACTTTACATGGCTACGTGTGCGCTTTCACTCACCACACATGTTAATGCATTTTCTTCACCCACCAAAACCAGTCTCCACCCAGGGCTCTCTTCAAAGCTACATCAATGTGTACCCATTAACTGACTGGGGTCTGTTCAGGACCATTAAACTGTTCCCGACATGGTGGTGTTTGTGAGTGGAGCTTAATTCAATGAGTGATTGTTTCCAACAGTTACCTGGCTCTATTGTGGAAAAATAATCTGAACTCTTCATAAAATGTAAAACTGAAATGGCTTCTGGAAACACAGCCAGGAAGGTTAACAGGGAAATAATTTCCACAAATAGTTGTTCTTCAATGTTCTAACTGAAGAGATAAAAGCTTTGATTGAGGAGGACGGCGGCAGGTACAGAACCCTGGTCTAGGAGAAAGAACTAACTGATCTAATAATCTATTCGATGTTTCGTCACAATGTTGTTTTGAACATTCGTTTCAGACTGATGCCCGACTGAGCACATACTACTAGACGCATCGTCAATGAGTGCTGATGATTTCATTAAAAGTGCAATACAGTGGCTTGGAAATACAATTACATTCAAATGGAGGCAAATAATTAGTAGAAACCCCCCTTGCCACCAGTCGGATGTCGCCAGATTGACTTGCAGTACAACGTTAGCTAGCAGGCTAAAATTGAGGGGAGGCCACCGAGCTAACGTTAGAATTGCTAGCTATTTTTGACTAACTTTGCTAGCTAATGACATGACAATATTTCCTACTAAATATCTGACTACTTTAGAAATAAACTTTTTTCCCCAGGCGATAGAGTAATTTAGGCAAAATAGTTTGCCTATTGCAGAATGATTGGGTTTATCACCACTATGGCGCCGCCAGCAGAGGGCGGCTTTAGAACGTTCATAACAATGGCATGACAACCGAGTGACTGAGGTGCAACCTATGAACAGAAAAAGGGACCAGAAACTGCATCATATATACACATACATGGTGTACAAAACATTAGGCACATATTCCTAATATTGAGTTGCACCCTCCCCCCTTTTGCCCTATGAACAGCCTCAATTCTGCGGCTCCCGAGTGGCGCAGCGGTCTAAGGCACTGCATTTCAGTGCTAGAGGTGTCACTACAGACCCTGGTTCAATTCCAGGCTGTATCACAACTGGCCATGATTGGGAGTCCCAAAGGTCGGCCCACAATTGGACTAGTGTCGTTAGGGTTTGGCTGGGGTAGGCAGTAATTGTAAATAAGAATGTGTTCTTAACCGACTTGCCTAGTTAAATAAAATACATACAAAGAAAATAAAAATTGTCCGGGCCATGGACTCAAGGTGTCGAAAGCGTTCCACAGGGATGCTGGCCCATGTTGATGCCAATGGTTCCCACAGTTGTGTCAAGTTGCAGTTCTTGACACACTCAAACTGGTGCAACAGGCACTTACTACCATACCCAGTTCAAAGGCACTTAAATATTTTGTCTTGCCCATTCACCCTCTGAACAGCACACAATCCAGGTCTCAAGGCTTAAGATTCATCTTTAACCTGTCTCCTCTTCATCAACAGTTTGAAGTGGTTTTAACAGGCGACGTCTATAAGGGATCATAGCTTTCAACTGGATTTTCCCTCTTCAGTCTGTCATGGAAAGAGTGGTTTTGTACACTCAGTGTATGTGTGTTTGTACAGCCGTGGCCAAATATTAATTTTCGCTGTCTATGGCCAGCACTCACTTGATGGAGAAGTGTTGATATGAAACGCATCAAGTGATGCCTGTTTTACATGTTTGTCATATGGGATAATTCCTTGGTTGTCTAGAGCACCATTTCAAGCTCTGTCTATTGAAAGAAAGAGTTGAACGCGTTCCATTTATCTGTACTGAAGAAAAATATAAATGCAACATGTGAAGTGGTGGTCCTATGTTTCATGAGCTGAAATAAAAGATCCCAAAAATGCGTGTTTCTCTCAAATTTGGTCCACAAATGTATTTACATCCCAGTTAGTGAGCATTTCTCCTTTTCCAAGATAATACATCTACCTGACAGATGTGGCATATCAAGAAGCTGATTAAACAGTATAATCATTACACAGGTGAACCTTGTGCTAGGGACAAGAAAAGGCCACTAAAATGTGCCGTTTTGTCACAACACAGTTTTGAGGGAGCGTGCAAGCTGACTGCAGGAATGTCCACCAGAGCAGTTTCCAGATATTTGAATGTTAATTTCTCTGCCATAAGCCGCCTCCAACGTAATTTCAGAGAATTTAGCAGTACAGCCAACAGGCCTTACAAATGGAGACCACATGTATGGTGTCGTGTGGGCGAGCGGTTTGCTGATGTCAAGGTTGTAAAGAGTGCCCCATGGTGGCGGTGGGGTTATGATATGGGCAGGCACAAGATACGGACAACAAACAATTGCATTTTATCGATGGTAATTTGAATGCACAGAGATACTGTGACAAGGCCCATTGTCGTGCCATTCATCACTTCCTGTTTCAGCATGATAATGCACGGCCCCATGATCTGTACACAATTCCTGGAAGCTGAAAATGTCCCACTTCTTCCATGGCCTGCACATGGAAGAATGGGGCGACAGGGTAGCCTAGTGGTTTGAGCGTTGGACTAGTAACCGTAAGGTTGCAAGTTCAAATCCCTGAGCTGACAAGGTGCAGATCTGAACAGGCAGTTAACCCACAGTTCCTAGGCCGTCATTGAAAATAAGAATTTGTTCTTAACTGACTTGCCTATTTAAATAAAGGTTAAAAAAATAAAACTCACCAGACATGTCACCCATTTGGGATGCTCTGGATCGACAGAGCGTTCCAGTTCCCGCCAATATCCAGCAACTTCGAACAGCCATTGAATAGGAGTGGGAGAACATTCCACAGCCTGATCAACTATATGCAAAGGAGATGTGAGGCAAATGGTGGTCACACCAAATACTAACTGGTTTTCTGATCCACGACCCTACCTTTTTTTTTGTATCTGTGACCAACAGATTCCTATCTATATTCCCAGTCATGTGAAATCCATAGATTTAATTTATTTATTTCAATTGACAAATTTCCTTATATGAACTAACTCAGTATGTTGCATTTATATTTTTGTTCAGTATAGAACTGGACATCATTATCTACAGACCCTCTGCTTGAGGCTTTAGACAAAGGCTTCCCTCAGACAGACAAACGTACCAACCACCTAGTTGAGAGGGTGGTTGGGGGAGAAGGGGTTGGCAAGTCAACACACCCCTTTAACGCATGAAATAAGTGCAAAAAGCCAACGTCCCAAAATGCACACTGTTGGGTGGCAGCTCTATAGGCCATTCTCTCTGACAGTTTAAGAGTGAAGTCAGCTTTCCACTGTTCATGCGAGATGCGTCGCTAGTCTCTATCCAGTCGGAGCTAACCGGTCAGCCAGACTAGACTACGGAGTCCAACCCTACTGGTCAACTATTGTACTACTACAGACAGACATTCAGTGATTGACTTACGCACACAGAGTCCGGAAGGAAGCAGAGAGAAACCGTCAAATGTATAATAAATCTTAAATAGCACTCGGATCGGTTTAGTTTGGGGGTGTTGAAGACCCCGAGGGATGGCTAGTAGGCTTAGTCGACACAATAGGGGTGAGGAAAAAGGCCTGGGGTATGGGGTAGGACTGGGGTCAGGGACAAAAGGAAAGGGCTGGCCTGGGACATGCGTTACAGGACCGGGTTGGGGTTAGAACCGTATGGGGCATGGTCTAAATGCAGGTGAGAGGGGTGAAGGGGTTTGCAATGGGGTCAGTCAAGAAGGTGTCTGCGGGGGCCAATGCGTGAGCGGTATGAGCGGCGGGTGTCTGCCAGGCCCAGTGTGCCTCTGCAGCTCTGACACATATAAGTCTCAGGAACGTGGGACTTCCTGATCTTAGCACAGGACAGGTGGATCCACGTGTTACACTGGTTACACTCAATCATGGCCCGGCCTGCAAACGGCTTCATACAGAAACACGTCACCAGGTCCCACGAGTCATCATCTGAGAGAAAGAGAGGGGGGAAGAAACAGAGTTCCATCACTAAAACATTTACATGGGATTAACTGTCAGACTGCTACTTTAAATAGGCAATGTCATCACAACAATAAGTTCCGTAACTTTTTTGCAGCATTTACATAACGTTCTCTCACCGGAGTCCACCATGATGTCCTCATCCTCTCCGGAGCCATCCTCGTCTCGGAACACCACCTGTTTCCCCTGTCGGATCACCGTCCTGTTCCCAGTAAAACTCTCCACACTCTCCACCTTCACCATGCCCTCCACCAGCCCCTGTCCCGCCCAGCACTCCCACTCCTCATTGTGCTCCTGCTTACAGGGGGAGGAGTTATTGAAGTGAGAGGGGCTGGGCAGGGGGTGAGGGGACGAAGGGTGGAGGGGGATGAAGAAGTCATCCTCAGGCTCGTCTTTGATTGGTCGTCCTCCCAGGGGCAGGGAGAACTGTGGCTCTGGGCTCATTGCGTCGGCCTGATGTGCAGAGCTCGGCTCGCCGGCCTGGCTCTCCCGGTCCTTCCTCCTCTTCTTCAGTTTGTTGGCTTTCCTCTGGTCATCTGGGTGCAGTGAGGACGCTAAATGGCCATGCTGGAAAACAGGAATTAATTTAGGGTTAGGGAGTATGAGAAAGGGTTAAGTTTAGAATTAGTGGTTGAAATTGTGTGAGTGGATCAAAAGCACTCCATTTACATTTTTCATAACATGGCTTGATAATGAGGCCCCAGGGTGGATTCCCGTGGGATGGGGTCGTTTCCTGTTCTTGTCCTGCAGGGGTATGGGGGGCCGTGGGGGGCAAGAGGGGGGTTGAGGGACAGGGGTCCAGCCATCACTGTCTGCTGTACTGCCTGTACTGTTGGGGGGGCTGGAGCTACTACGCAGAGGAGAGTCCTGGAGAGGGAAAAAGAGACATGGTGATAAAAGCCTGTATGTGTTTACACAAAAGTCAACTCTTAGAGAGGAGAATGGAGGTGGGTGTGAAGCTGTTGATACAATCCATTGACATTGGCCACAAACCACACTCACACACTGATCCAATACAAATCTGAGGCCATTTTGAACCAAAACAGGCATCAACAGTAACTTCACAACACTTCCACAATAATATGGAACTGCATATTTTATACATGGCCTCAGTGACACCACGGCATATGGTCATAAGGATGAAAAATCACCCTGTCTTACTCTGAGGGGCTCGGTCAGACAGACAAAGCACAGAGTATTAGCACAGGTCTATGGATGAGGTACAGTACGGTCCTGGTTGAACTTCTTTAGGGTGCTGGCGTTGGGTCAAGCTGCTCCTCTTGCCTGAGCTGAGGGGGTCAGGGGGCCCTGGTTCCATTCCAGCCCCTTCCCCATCAGGGATCCTAATCTCAGGGCTAGCTAGACAGCAATAGAAGCTCAATTCAGCTTGTTGGAAAACTAGGTGGTGCCATCACTAGATTTGTTAATTCTATCCAGTCCTTCCAAAACTATGAACACTACAGGGGCAAGGGTAAATGGTCTAGGGGCCAAAGAAGCACAGGGCCAGGGATGAGTATGGAGAGACTTGTTGGCCCTCTTACCCTGGGAGAGGGGGCAGGGCTGTGTTAGGTGCGTGTCCCTTCAGGAGACACAGCAGCAGATTGGCTAGCGAGGGACAAGGGGCGGGGCCCAGCAAGGAAGCTGCCAGAAGCCACGCCTCCTCCAGTTCTGTGGATCAAATAGAGGGTCAACACACCACACCGGGGAGGGAGGGGATAACTTCGATACAGTCAACATGTCCAGGGTTGCATTCAGGAGGATGCAACGCTCTGAACGTTTCAGATAGAAATGTAATGCTTTATAGAGCTGCCATAACTCCTACATGACAGACACAGCATAACCTATTTCTATTTGAGAGTTCCACAACGTTGTAGCTTACTGAAGGAAAACAAAATGGCACTTTCATTGTGACTAAGTGAATGTGATGTTGACTGTATCTATATTCACAACACTAGTTAGGGGCGGCGGGTTAATACACACAGGGGGAATGGAGGGCAGTGGAACACCAACACACACACGCACAACAGTTGTGGAGAAAAAAGCAAAAGCTCGCAGTGGCCACTCCATGATCCACAAACTACACACACATCCAAGTCCTACCCCTGGTGTCTGGCCATTAACCTCAACACAATGCGTTACACACACACCTCGAAATATAACCAGTCACAGTTCTGCCTAACTATTCAGAGCAAAGAACCTAGACTGTCAACTACAAGGGACTGTTGATAAAAAAGGCATACACCAACTATGATTGGGTTTCCTTTACTCACCTCCTGGGGATATGGGATATAGCCTGCATATGCCAACACAAATGTGCAGAACTTGTTGAAGTCCTCCACCGTCCGCCTCCTGTATGGTGGACTGTGACCCTGGCCCTGTAACACATGAATAACATCAGCATGAGGTCAAAGCTAGCTAAGACATTCTGAATTAAAGAAACATGTTGTGATGATTGCCCTCTTAGCAGGGGTTCACTTGTAAAATACATTGATAAAATGTTACATATGAACGTACTAAAAAGGGAATATAAAAATTACATTTACAATTACATTGCTAGCACGCTGACGACTGAAATGACACACGAGACTCGGTTTAAACCAGTGCCATTTGACAGAAGCTTGATAGGAATTTTGCTAACGTGAAGCTAACTAACAGTAACGTTATTGCTAACGTAGCTCGCTAAATAAGTTAATTAATCGACAACGCCAACACGGAGGACTACGTTTGGGCGCTAACGTTAGCGTTGAAGTTTTGATTTAGTTGAAAACACGAGAAGGACAGTTACTAATTATCTCATTTGTTACCTACCTAGTAAAATACCTTATAACTGCGGTGCCAAGATGGCGATTGTTGCAGAGCTAGTTAACTAAGCGTTGGCGTGGACAGAGTAGCTAGCCTGCTAACATTGGCAAACCTTGCCTAGCTAACTAACACTGCTTTTAAGTAACGTTAGCTAGATATGCAACCTCGTGTTTTCAGCATAACAACAGATCTGTCATTACGTTAAAGACGAGTGAAAAATGCATGCACATGTCAAGTTATATTACTAACGTTAACAGGTTGCGAATGTGATTATATTCAAACATAAAAACAAGATGAACCGTAAAACAATAGCTAGCTAGTTAACGTTATACTGAAATCGTTAGTGGTTGTTTAATCAAGCCAAGGAAAGGTAGCTAGCTGACTGCCTAACGGTATGATCATAAACACTACCTGTTTTCAGCAGTCAGTTGTATATACCATTAGTTAGTTAGCTATAAACAGTTAGTTAACTAGCTAGTTAACTATGGTTACCTAGCGAGCTAATATTTGTGATAACTGGCTAGCTAATAAAATACTTAACGTTAGCTAGGTTACCTCTGATTCATATGCATGATGGTGTGACGATGAAGTAACGTTGTCCATCTCTAAAAAGTGATAATTTTGGTATAATGTAGCTAAGTTACCTAATAATATAATTAGCTAGCAATAAACGAAGTGCACAACTAATTCTGGTGTCATCGACGTTCAAAACATTGCACTGTTGTTAGCTAGCTAACTGTTAGCTTATATTAACAATATTCTAGCAACAAACACTGTCTGCATATAATGTTTCGCCTATACCCCGGGAGATACTTAGTAATGCATTATAGTTATAAGTCAAATGTTGCCGTATCTCTTGAACAAAACGGGTTCGCCAGCTACACTGTCAGTGTCCCCGTTGCCATTAACTGCTTGCCTCTCACTCAGACTCAGACTTATCAAACAGGAAAGGACTGGTCGAGAGAACCACCTCGAAAAAAAGAGAGCGCTGAAGTGAGGTTTAAAGGGATATTTTACTCAAAAAACACATTTGAATAGCTATTCTAATTTGTTAATAAATCCACTGTTGATATGGTCCGCAAAATGTAGTTTGGATTGGAGAGAGATGGTACAGGGAACCATCAATACAAATATGTACGGTAGGTCTACTAGTTATCAACATTAGCAGCAGCACAAAAGTATAGCAAGACAATTTGCCTAATAAGTTAAATGCTCTGTGCATTCTTAGATCATCTCGTCAACAACATATCAACAATGTGCTGAAAAAAATATTTAAAAAACATCGCCTTCATCATCATCACCAACAACATATTATCATCATCATTTACATTTTTGTCATTTAGCAGATTATTTTATCGAGAGCGACATAGAGGAGCACTAAAGGTTAAGCGCCTAGATCAAGGGCACATCAACAGGGCCGTTTCAGAAAGCAGGTTTAGTGAAAACTCAGAGTTAGTTAACTCAGAGTTGAAGGAAACTGAGTTTTCGGTTTCACAAAGCCAGTTCAGTAACCATGACAACATACTCCGTGAAGAAAACCTGCTCGCTGGCAGGTTTTTCTTCAACTAACCCTGGCTGAGTTTCTCCTCCTCTTTAGCTGAAGCCAGCAGACTGCAGGAGATGTCAGACATGGCGTGTCCTTTTCTTGAAGAGCCAGTTGATATTGCACAAAAACTCAGCAAAAATCTCCGTCGGGAGGTGATCAGACCCGGCTTGGATGTTTTATAATTCCCTGATGATGTTTGAGCGTTTCTGTTTTTCTGCACAATCGATCATTCATCTGAACAATGTTCTCTTAATATCGTTCATATGACACATCGTGGACATGCTCTCAGTTCGGAACAAATTCTTTGTGTTGCACTTCGTTTTTTTGCCAAAATGAGTTTTCTATATAACATCATTGACGCTGGGCATATTTCCAACTGTCTGTCGGGCTGTCAGAAATGTGACTCTTACACTGAAACGTTTACTACTTTTGTGGTGTCTCCTAGTCACAGACCCAGCAAAGAAGAATTCCACATAATTGCAGGTCTAAGCAATAATTTATTTATTTAGTATGAAGCATGAGATTGCTTAGACCTGCAATTATGTGGAATTTTATATATTTTTGAGTTTCCAGGTGTGATTGGCTGCATAGATGGCACTCATATTCCTACAGCATTAATGTGCAGGTAGGCCTAAACAGTAGCATTCCAAATGAAAGAACTGCACTAGATGTGATGTGAAGTCATTACTGTTCTGTATAAGCCCCAAAGCGGGCTCGAACCTGAGACCTTATGCACACATCAACAACTGCCTCCCACGAAGCATCGTTACCCATCGCTCCACAAAAGCAAGGGGAACACCTACTTCAAGGTCTCAGCGCGAGTGACGTCACCTATTGAAACGCTATTAGCGCGCACCACCTCTAACCATTTCACATCGGTTATATCTGCATGGGGAAGATCATATATGATGCAGCCCACATCATCAGCAACGTGGAAGCAAAGTGGCCTGGGTCTGTGCATGACTCGTGAATTTTTCGTGTGTGTACACTGAGCGCTAGCTTTGCCCGTGGTAAGTTTATATATATTTATAGCTATATCCTATTATAAACAATATTTTGTTTCCTCCTATTGCAACTGAAAATGTAAACTGTATCCTCATATTATCATAGGAGCGTCCTGCTCGGTTAGTTACCCCTGCCAGCCCTATTTGCTGACCCCTTACCCTGATTCTGAGCCCTGCCAGCAGCAACGTTATAACTTGGCTCACTGCAAGATACGAGCCAGGGTAGAGATGACCATTGGGATACTCAAGGCCCGGTTCCAGTGCCTTCATAGGGTCAGGGTCACCCCAGAAAGGGCATGTGACATTATTGTGGCATGTGTGATTCTCCACAACATTGCCACAATTAGAGGAGAACAATATCCTACTCAACCAATCCTGACCACCCCGCTGACCCACGAGATGGGAGACCAGTCAAAGACACAATATGCTTCCATCATTTCTGATTGACCCATCACCTCCCCAGTGTCAAATAAAGACAATATGCCTTTCTTTTTACGAAGTCTTGTTTATGTCCTGCAAGTACAAATGCAGTACAGTAGTTTTTTTATTTTTATGTTGTTCAAACAAGTAAAATCATCCACCTGTGGGCACCTCACCACCTTTTGACTGATGTTCCAGCAGTTATATTTTGCTTCGAAATTACATTTGTCAATTTGTTTCTCTAAGTACACATTGTACAGCTGTTTCACAGGGAGCTATAGGAACACAAAAAAAATAAATTTCATAGTACCAGGTCTACGTAGTTTCATTGTAGGTCATGGGCCAATGCTGAACAGTTCTTACAATCTTACTGACGTAAATTGTGCTGTGGAGGTGAATGGACCCTCTTCCTCATTGTAATTTCCAGCATTGCTCTACAATATTAAATACTGGCAGTGTTGGGATGGCTGTATTTTGTTTTTGCTTAGAAAATTCCAAACTACTTAAATATATCACATGTTGAATGTAGCCACTGAATGCTGTTTAATTAGGTAGGGTAGGCTAAACAACATCACAATTTCTTGTAATGAAATTATACCTTACTTGTTTGAAGTATATTTTTATATTTCATCTTCAGTTGCTGCCATGTACGTTTTACACACACACACACTCGAGATAAAACTTTTCCTTTTTTTCAATTAATACTCACGCATTGACTCGGTCAGCAATTTTCTGCCACAACAGCTCACGTTCTTTTGCTGCTGCTACTGTATTGTTTTTTTTTTCTTAAATATATACTCACATTCTGCAAACGCATTCACAGGTTGAAGCCTTTTTTTCTCCTGTTGCCATGATGAATCATGTTATCTGCGTTCCATTGATGAGGGCGTTTTATCTCCTCATGCAAGTGCTTTACTCAGGGTTAACTTTACCCAGAGTTGATTTAACTAACTGTTGTCACCTGTCCTGAAACCGAAATCTCAAGAGTTTGACAGCTCAGAGTTCGTCAACCCATAGTTCAGGTTTAAACTCAGAGTTTGTTAAACCTGCTTTCTGACACGGGGCCCAGGTTTGAACCTCTCTCTCGCACAGTTTGTGTGTGTATTCTGAATAACAGTCACTAGGAGCAGTGTGTGTGTTCACTATATAACCCACACAGGCAGGGCGGTGCTACCCTGCAGTGGAGCTCGAGTGTCCGAGAGATCTAGAAGCAGCAGCTAAACAAAGAGAGAGAAAAAAGAGGGAGAGAGAGTGGTGGAAGACTGATCTTTCGTTTTCTGCCTGTGATTAAAAGGTACAGTCTCTTCGGTTGTGTTTTTCAACGAGGCAGAGTGTGCTATCATAGCGAATGTTGATAATTGCTGTCTGTTTGTATCTGAGACTGGATGTCCATTCTCAGTACAGTAGATGAGTCAGTAGTTTCTGCTTGTAGCTGTGACGAAGTAAAAGCAAGACATCATTACGTAGAGATCAGATTCCTGCAGACTGTTATTCTTATTTATCGAAAAGACCATTTGAGTTTGCTCATAGACTGTTTTTGTTTTTTTTTCCAGTTTGGGTAAATTACTCTTTTTTTCTTTTGGCCTGAGGTGATCTTTGGCTGCGGATCTGCCCTGACGTACTGTATCATGGTTGGTTGTCATTCTGACCAATTGAAAATCTATGCAGTGCCCATCTCCATTACCCTCCATTTCAACGCAGGTCCCGTGTTTATCACGGTTATGCTATCACGTTATTACTGTATTCTCAACATAGCTCATTCTAATATTTCTGCTAATGTACATTGACTGCATTTTAATTACACTGTGTATACAATCCGCATATTAATTTATATACTAGATTCTTGACATGGCTCACTCGAATATACTAAGAATGATATGTACAGCAGTAGATATATCCTGTGTAAATTCATCCTGTGTATATACTGTACGTATAGATTGCATTTGGATTACTGTTACAGTGCTTAATACCCTGTCAGCAGACAGGGTATTAAGTGAGCATTTCTGGGGCTGACTGGATGCAATGGACCGGTACATTTTGATAAACCGGAATGGAGCACTGATAATGCTGGATTGGGATTTATAAATAACTTTTTCTAAGCACTCAAAGCAGTGCTGAGGGTGTCACACAGCATCAATTTACTTGTGGAATTTTCACTGTTGGGCATAAAAGACTGTAAAAACACCAGGAAATCAGCTCCAAGTGATTTTAAGAAATCTGTTCCCAAGTATTCCCATGCATAATAGAGACACTTTATCGTATGCAAGGTTTGAAATGATTATGTTTCAGTAAAACATTATATCCATTTGGGCTTTTAGCAGTCTACAAATTATTTGTAATTATGTTCCCGGCCCCCCGACCATCTGCTCAAGAAAAAATGATGATCCCTGGTCTGTGGTGTGCTGCTCTCCTGTGTTTTCAGACCAGTGCAGGTAGTCAGTGCAAACAAAATGAGGAGAGGAAGCCACTTTAGACTATACGATATGAAAGTGACATGTCGTTTTCTTGGAAGTATCCTTTGTAGGCTTTTTGAGTGGTATTCAATGGGCAAAAACATATCACAGTGGTCTTCAGCACAAACACGTAATAAAAGGCATCTGAGAAGTAAATTAATTCACAAACATTCCTATATTTTAAATGACTGTTCATGAATTTGATGATATAATTGTCAAGCCCATTCTAAAGATTAGGGGACAGGACCTGAAAGTAGGATGACATCACTTGCACATCGCATTGAGATACTCCACATTTTTCATGATCTAGACAGGGAGATAAAACAAAGGATGTAAGATAGTATAGGAGGCCAGTGTACAGTATAATTATTCTTTCTCTGGGAGAGGGGAAGGGGTGCTGCATAGGCATTTTCAGTAGGTGGGTAGGGTGGATGAGTTTGGGGCGTGGTACTATGTCTTTTGCTCTGCATCTCAATGGGCATCTGAGTCTTTACATACAGTACAGTGTCACTGGTACTCAGGGTGCGCCTCAGTAGTCTAAAGTGGTTTCATCTCATCTGCAATGGAACATGAGGAAAGGACACCACTTTGAGATGCACTCTAGTTGTGTAAAGCCATGGTATTATACATTACTGTCCCCACTTTACTCCTCAACCATATGTCCAACTCCTACATCCCATTCCCTTCCCCATACACCCACAATCTATTCACTACATAGAATGTGCAGTGTACCATACTTGTAGAAGAATGGCTGCACAGTGTTTTCCTGTGAGAATCTCTATCCAGTGAGATCTCCCAGGGCCTAACTCAAAGCCATCTATTCAAAGGACTATGCACAAACTGATCCCAACATAAAAGTTGCCCAGTGCTGGGTACCCAGGCAACCGCTCGCTCTGTGCTCTGTGCCAGGGGCATCCGCAAAGAAGTGGCATACATTCACTGTAGAGGTTTGTATGTGAGAGAGAGGAAACAGTACTATTACCTTACCCCTAATGCTGATCTGCACACTCATGAGCGATAACAACATAGCTGGACGACTCGCATGACAAAATTGTTGTGAAGATATGGAGAGATACAGTACACCATAGCCAAATACATTTAAACTCAGTTTTTCACAATTCCTGACATTTAATCCTCGTAAAAATTCCCTGTCTTAGGTCAGTTAGTATCACCACTTTATTTTAAGAATGTGAATTGTCAGAATAATAGTAAAGATAATTATTTATTTCAGCTTTTATTTCTTTCATCACATTCCCAGTGGGTCAGAAGTTCACATACACTCAATTAGTATTTGGTTGCATTGCCTTTGAATTGTTTAACTTGGGTCAAACGTTTCAGGTAGCCTTCCACAAGCTTCCCACAATAAGTTGGGTGAATTTTGGCCCATTCCTCCTGACAGAGCTGATGTAACTGAGTCAGGTTTGTAGGCCTCCTTGCTCGCACACGCTTTTTCAGTTCTGCCCAAAAATGTTCTATAGAATTGAGGTCATGGCTTTCTGATGGCCACACCAATACCTTGACGTTGTTGTCCTTAAGCCATTTTGCCACAACCCTGCTAGCAAGTATGCTTGGGGTCATTGTCCATTTGGAAGACCCATTTGTCACCAAACTTTAACTTCCTGACTTATGTCTTGAGATGTTGCTTCAATATATCCACATAAAATTCACCCCTCTTTATAAAAAGATGTTCTGAGTTTTTGACACAAATCAACTCTACTAGTTGTCCTGGTCTTGTCCCGTCTTGATTTATGTCCGGTAATATGTTCAAGTGCAGCAAAGCGAGATCTAGAAACCAGAGCAGCATTGTAAATTCTTATTAACAATGACGGTGGACCTGGACGACGCTGGGCCAATTGTGCGCCGCCCTATGGGACACCCAATCAAGGCCAGATGTGATTCAGCCAGGAATCAAACCAGGGGCTTTAATGACGCCTCTTGCACTGAGATGCAGTGCCTTAGACCGCTGCACCACTTAAGGAGCCCTACAGAACGAACATCAAAAACATGCATGCCAGTCTTTCTAAGTTGAGGGCTGATGAGATTAACTGCATCTCTTCTAGTTTTATGAGAAATATTACTGTTGTCTGCATAATCAAATAACATTCAGCTCAAACACACATACATTTCCCACAAGACATGCCATCAGGGTCTCATCACCGTCCCCAAGTCCAAAACTAAGTCACGGCAACGCACAGTAAAATTACCTTTAAAAAACGGATTAAACAACATCTCATGGAACGGCGGAGACTGTGAGGAGACAAACACACACATACACATTGTTTTAGTTGTGTTGATTGTATTATTTTGTATTGTTTGTATTTTAAATGTGACTATCAGTGTTTTGTTACTTGTCATGTTTGTTTTATTTTTTTGTGGACCCCAGGAATAGTATCAAAATATTTGCTGCAATTCCACACATTTTCCCATAGGCTGGAGGCAAATGTTTGCCGTTTTTAATATGATAACTGATGATCAATGGGCCCAACCCACTGCAGTAATTCGACCATGCTTACATCAAGTTTAGATTGATAGGTTAGCTGGCCGCTAGAGTATCTAAAAATGTTCTGCTGACCTGGGCTAATTGAGTGACTGCTGATGTACAACCACATTTCAAAATTGCACCTTGTATATTCTATTATTCTAACTCTCAACAGTAAGTTGAGAACCAAACTGAGTTCCAAAACAATTGGTCCTTAAGTCTACAAAAGGGGGGCTGCCAGGTTCACATCCCTGGTCTAGACCAACCTTTGTCTTCAATATTGACCCTAAATGATACGGCTGAGACCTAGTACCTTTTACCTGTCAACCTAAATCAAACTGGCTTCATACAAAATAGACAAACTCAATATAATAAGAACCTTCCATATCATAATTACTATAGACATAGACAAGATATCTCTAGTAAGCCTCAATGTGGAAAAAGCATGACTCTAAACTGGGACTTCTTTATGCCACAAAAATGTGGCTTTAACGAATCAAGTAGAATCATCCTAACTCTATACTGCAAATCTCATGCTAAAGTGGAAGTAAATGGACAACTATCAAATAAACATAGAAAGGAGAGCAAGACAAGGTTGCCTACTATCCCCACTCCTCATTTCCCTCTACATCAAACCCCTTGCCCAATCCACAAAACAAAATGGACATTAGGGGTGAACAGAACACAAAAAAACTGTATCATATTACATTTTATTAGTCACATGCGCCGAATACAACAGGTGTAGACCTTACAGTGAAATGCTTACTTACGAGCCCCTAACCAATGCAGTTAAAAAATATATGTATAAGAATAACAAATAAGTGTGTGTGTGTGTGTGTGTATTTCCCTGTCATGCAGACACTGCCTCCACAGCCACCCCACCAACTCCAGTCATGGCCAGGAATCTACTGAAGAACCCAGCTGGGGAAGGTATAAGAACACATCTGCCTGTCTGTAGGGATAGATGAAAGCACATTTCCAATAGGCATTCTCCATAGTGCTTTCAGAGGAGTGACTCTCATTTGACTGTTGAGATGGTGTCGGCAGAGAGTGACTCAACACTTTCCTCCCAGAGCAGATGGAATTCTGGGAGCTGACAGAGAATGGCGGAAGCCAATGGCAGGTGGAAGAGATGCCGGGAGACTGTGGCTACAACTTCGGTGATGATGGAGTGACCAAATACTTCAGCACCTCCTTTGAGTGAGTAACTGAACATGGTCACAAAATGGGGCCTG
This sequence comes from Oncorhynchus clarkii lewisi, assembly GCF_045791955.1. Taxonomy (NCBI): domain Eukaryota; kingdom Metazoa; phylum Chordata; class Actinopteri; order Salmoniformes; family Salmonidae; genus Oncorhynchus; species Oncorhynchus clarkii. The sequence goes on from NC_092153.1 coordinate 54,616,045, forward strand.
TGTATAGACTGCTGTCCAATTCAATATCCTCCTCTCTGATGTGTGCAATCGTTCATGGATAAAAAAGGATTGGAGTAGTGCAGGAAATATGGTGGAAACTCCCTTACACCAATCAGCGCTTTTAAAACCATTGTGGGGTGTGTCTCTCTGTGTGTTAGGCTGTGTCTGAAGAGGCAGGTGGTTGACCTAGTGGCAGAGGGCTACGCTCCTGATGACCTCGCTGCCCAGCCAGCTGTGAGTGTGGCAGACTGGTGAGACATTATGCAAACAGACATCCACATATCGTTTAGGACAGCCGTTTCAGTTCAGCTAACACCAGCAAGAAATGTGTGTGTGTATATGTAGGTACAGTGGGAGGACAGACTGTGGGTGCACCTACCAGTTGACAGTGTGTCTGTTGGATGAGAATGAGGAAATTCTTCAGGAATTTAAACCAGAATCAGTCACCCTGGACCCAGATTGTGATGACTGCTCCTGGAAACAGGTATCGTGGGAAAGCTCAAAATAGCATAATATGATCACTTCTTGTCACATCCATTTCACATTTTTGTCTTATTTCCAGGTGAACCACACTTTCAATGATTACGGTCCTGGCCTGCGCTTCATCTCGTTTGAACATGGAGGACAGGACACCAAGTACTGGGACGGCTGGTTTGGCGTTCGAGTCACTGGGAGCTCTGTTATTGTAGAGACCTGAGAGGGGCAGAGGGTGGCAGGTATGGAAAGGAAGAGAGAGGGAAATTGAGGACAAAAAGGAGGATTTTAGAGGACCAGCAATGCCCTGTGCACCATCCTTACATAGCAGTAAATACAGTAGTATCCGCTCAATAGCTGCTTCAGAAACGTATGGCATGAGCAAGACCTGCAAGCTTGGACCCTTAGTGCTCAATAACACTGTGGAAACCATTATAGTATACAGATGAAATATTCTCCCAGTGTAGCTTTATAAACAGTTATGAATGAGTTATAAATGACTAACACTAAATGAGATTGAGTGAGGGTCTACTAACTGCTACCTATAGACAGATGGTTTGTTCTGGTGGTTTCTTTTCTAGGTTAAGTGGTGTGTAAGGGCTCATTGCAGAGTGATCACTGATCATACATACAGAGGTTGTAACCAATGATTAGAATGGCTGTAACACCTCAGATTAGAATTGTAACATATGCATTATTTTTGATCCGAACTGTATCAAAATCACACTAACCAGGTTCACTTTTCAGGTTATTCACAATGCAAATGAGTCAAATAAAGTCAATCAATCAAGGATTTGCCTAGTCTGTTCCTGTATTACATTTTCAACTTAATATCCATGTAAGTAAATCATAAAGCCGTCATAGCATGTCTTAATTTGCCATAAGATGTACTTCCATTGTAAGAGGAGTTTTGCAATCTGATCTCTCCTTTCGGGATCAACACGCTCGCACAGAATCTGTCTGTGGAACACATTGGTGTGTAAGCGTGCATCTCTGTCTCTACATGTATGTGTTTGCATGACATGATGGAGTCATTATGGGAGAAGATGCATTTCTAGAGCAATGTAAAGCTGTCATCATGAAGGGGCATAGGAGTGATGAGGGGTTATAGAGAAAGGGGTGATAACTGATGCCACTGGCAGACACTACAGAGAAAGAAAGCTTATTCTCATAACACCCAGGTCTGACCCACCCCAGAGACCGCTGTCTGTATGGAGTGAGATCATGCGCATCTATAGCAGGAGAGAGGAGAGATACATCTAAACTCAGTTTCACAATTCCTGACATTAATCCTAGTACAAATTCCCTGTTTTAGGTTGGTTAGGATCAACACTTTATATTAAGAATGTGAAATGTCAGAATAATAGTTGTTTTATTTCAGCTTTTATTTCTTTCATCACATTCCCAGTGGGTCAGAAGTTTACATACACTCAATTAGTATTTGGTAGCATCGCCTTTAAATTCTTTAACTTGGGTCAAATGTTTCAGGTAGCCTTCCACAAGTTTCCCACAATAAGTTGGTTGAATTCTGGCCCATTCCTCCTGACAGAGCTGGTGTAACTGAGTCAGGTTTGTAGGCCTCATTGCTCGCACACGCTTTTTCAGTTCTGACAACTTTGTTGTCCTTAAGCCATTTTGCCACAACTTTGGAAGTTTGCTTGGGGTCATTGTCCATTTGGAAGACCTATTTGCGACCAAGCTTTAACTTCCTGACTGATGTCTTGAGATGTTGCATCAATATATCCAAATAATTTTCCTTCCTTGATGCCATCTATTTTGTCAAGTGCAGTCTCTCCTGCAGCAAAGCATCCCCACAACATGATGCTACCACTCCCGTGCTTCAAGGTTGGGATGATGTTCTTCGGCTTGCAAGCCTCCCCCTTTTTCCTACAAACATAAATGGTCATTATGGCCAGTTCTATTTTTGTTTCATCAGACCAGAGGACATTTCTCCAAAAAGTACAATCTTTGTCCCCATGTGCAGTTGCAAACTGTATTCTGGCTTTTTTAATGGCGGTTTTGGAGCAGTGGCTTCTTCCTTGCTGAGCGGCCTTTCAGGTTGTCGATTTATAGGACTTGTTCTGCTGTGGATATAGATACTTCTACCTGTTCGCCCCAGCATCTTCACAAGGTCCTTTTCTGTTATGGGATTGATTTGCACTTTTCACACCAAAGTATGTTCATCTCTAGGAGACAGAACGCTTCTCCTTCCTGAGCAGTATGACGGCTGCGTGGTCCCACGGTGTGTATATTTGCATACTATTGTTTTTACAGATGAATGTGGTACCTTCAGGCATTTGGAAATTGCTCCCAAGGATGAACCAGACTTGTGGAGGTCTACAATTTGAGGTTTTGGCTTATTTCTTTTGATTTTCCCATGATGTCAAGCAAAGAGGAACTGAGTTTGAAGGTGAGCCTTGAACAACATCCACAGGTACACCTCTAATTGACTCAAACGTCAATTAGCCTATCGGAAGCTTCTAAACCCTGGCATTTTCTGGAATTTTCCAAACTGTTTAAAGGCACAGTCAGTGTATGTACATTTCTGACCAACTGGAATTGTGATGCAGATTATTTCACTTAATGCACTGTCTGTAAACAATTGTTGTAAAAATGACTTGTGTCATGCAAAGTAGATGTCCTAACCGACTTGCCAAAACTATAGTTTATTAACAAGAAATTTGTGGAGTTGTTGGAAAATGAGTTTGACTCTAACCTATGAAAACTTCAACTGTAGGAAAGACAGGGGATGGGTGTTTTTGATATGATCATGCACATTGCTGGCTGTCAATAGCAGTTCTGTTATGCTCACTTCTTGGGGCAGGTATCGTTTCAGTCTCAGACAAGTCTAAGTCTTATTAAACACATTAAGGAGTCAAGTGTTAGTTGTGTAGATATATCTAAATTGGTTGGAATCAAAACACCCGTAGCACATTTTCAAATCACCATAAGATTTATTAAAACCATGCTTTAAAAACAGAACGAGTGTATCAAACATGAACCAACAGAACAATAAAAGGTGGTAGGCCTACAGTTAAGATTGTCACTATAACAGTGTGGAAGTGGACAGCTTAAACTAGAATACAGTAATTGACAGAACTGTATCAGTGACATTAGCCTGTTTTATACAGATTGCTGTACAGCCCTAGTACACAAACAATAGGCTAGTCTAAAAATGTGTTTAAAACCAAGCAGTAACCATAAGCACCATTAATATTGACATACTGTAGATTATGAGAGTTAGATGGAAGAATATTATAATTTGCACTGTGGACATTCACTTTAGGACTCCACAAAAGATGAACATTAAATCTTTGAATCTTGGTCATGATTTGTCTTTTAGGCAATATGGGGAGAAGGGTGATGTTAAGCTTTGGCTTGGAGTGGAAAAGTGGTAGCACCTCAGATCCATAACATCCATATTTATGAATAGATTACACCAACGGGTGGGCATATCTAGTCCTGTAGGGGCGCAAATAAGCCTGGCCATCCCATGTGACCCTCTGGGACTGAACACCTCTTCATTACACAGTCCTTCTCTGTATATAAACTCAGCAAAAAAAAGAAACGTCCCTTTTTCAGGACCCTGTCTTCAAAGATAATTCGGAAATATCCAAATAACTTCACAGATCTTCATTGTAAAAGGTTTAAACACTGTTTCCCATGCTTGTTCAATGAACCATAAACAATTAATGAACATACACCTGTGGAACAGTCGTGAAGACACTAACAGCTTACAAACGGTAGACAATTAAGGTCACAGTTATGAAAACTTAGGACACTAAAGAGGCCTTTCTACGGACTCTGACAAACACCAAAAGAAAGATGCCCAGGCATGCTGCAAGGAGGCATGAGGACTGCAGATGTGGCCAGGGCAATAAATTGCAATGTCCGTACTGTGAGACACCCAAGACAGTACGGACAGCTGATCGTTCTCGCAGTTTCAGACCACGTGTAACATCACCTGCACAGGATCGGTACATCCAAACATCACACCTGTGGGACAGGTACAGGATGGCAACAACTGCCTGAGTTACACCAGGAATGCACAATCCCGCCATCAGTGCTCAGACTGTCTGCAATAGGCTGAGAGTCTTGATTGAGGGCTTGTAGGCCTGTTGTAAGGCAGGTCCTCACCAGACATCACCGGCAACAACGTCACCTATGGGCACAAACCCACCGTCGCTGGACCAGACAGGACTGGAAAAAAGTGCTCTTCACTGACGAGTTGTGGTTTTGTCTCACCAGGGGTGGTGGTCGGGTTCGCGTTTATCGTCGAAGGAATGAGCGTTACACCGAGGCCTGTACTCTGGAGCGGGATCGATTTGGAGGTGGAGGGTCCGTCGTGGTCTGGGGTGGTGTGTCACAGCATCATGGGACTGAGTTTGTTGTCATTACAGGCAATCGCAACGCTGTGCGTTTCAGGGAAGACATCCTCCTCCCTTATGTGGTACCCTTCCTGCAGGCTCATCCTGACATGACCCTCCAGCATGGCAATGCCACCAGCCATACTGCTCGTTCTGTGCATGATTTCCTGCAAACCAGGAATGTCAGTGTTCTGCCATGGCCAGCAAAGAGCCCGGATCTCAATCCCATTGAGCATGCCTGGGACCTGTTGGATCAGAGGGTGACGGCTAGGTCCATTCCACCCAGAAATGTCCGTGCCTTGGTGGAAGCGTGGGGTAACATCTCACAGCAAGAACTGGCAAATCTGGTGCAGTCCATGAGGATGAGATGCACTGCAGTACTTAATGCAGCTGGTGGCCACACCAGATACTGACTGTTACTTTTTTTAAATTATTTTGATCCTTGATCCTCCTTTGTTCAGGAACACATTTTTCCATTTCTGTTAGTCACATGTCTGTGGAACTTGTTCAGTTTGTGTCTCAGTTGTTGAATCTTGTTATGTTCATACAAATATTTAAACATGTTAAGTTTGCTGAAAATAAGCGCAGTTGACAGAGAGGACATTTTTTTTTTTTTGCTGAGTTTAGAATATGCCAATAATCTTGTCTTGTTACATTCACAATGCAACGCATGTCCACTTATGACAACTTATGGAGCATGTTGATAACCAATGGCTGTATCCCCAGAGTGTTTGAGTCTGTCTGCGTGTTATTGTCCTTACACTCCATGCACTAAAACTGTTTTGACTGGCGCCGTGACAACATTGCACATACCAGAAAACACAACCGTTTCAGCGTGTGAGGACAGGAGAGGCAATAAGAGAGCACACCACCAGTGATCCACATGATTATCATCATGTCTATGGCGACCACTGCATAACAGGACCAGGATGGAAATATCCCTCAGCAAATGATTCACAGTTAGTGCTAAACGATTAGTGCTTTGAGGTTGTTTCGGGTTCGGTTTGATTATTTAAAAAATTAAAGGTTTTGGATTTTGGTTTTGATTATTTGGGTTGAATGCTGTAATACAGAATAAAACAATGAATCAAAGTCCCATGATGGTAGTAACTGCTCATTGCTGCTTATCACTTATTAACCATTTATTCACATTTCAGTTGTGTATATTACATTTGTTTTATGACTTATTTAATTCCAAGTCAACAGCTCATCTCTATAGAGCTGCTGCATATGCTTTGACAAAATCTATATTTTGTCGTTCTTCAAAGTAAATAAGGCAGACTTTTATGACTGCTGAATACCAACTATCAATCACTTAGAATAGATCATTTATTTTCAGGTAGAGATACCTCAAAGTAACAACTGCTCTCTATATCCCCCTCATGATTGTGCATTCTTCTGCCGCTTTTGTAGCAGGCGTAAAATAAAGACCGTACAAGTAAATGCGCAATGGATTATGGTCATTGTAGTTAATTATATTTTAAGCGCAAAACTAAGTAGAATATTGGTCTGTTGGAAACTACAACTCCCTACTACATTGCACAGTTCAAACAGGATCTGATTTATCTCTAGAGAAACTGTGCAATGTGCACATAAAACAAAATAATGGAATTCAAATAATTGAACCCAAGTAGGTCAATTTGTTGTTTAAAAAACGTAAAATAAATTACCCCTCAGTTAATCGCTCAGCAATCTTCACAGTTCAACGCGTCTGTACGATATGTAAGAAATACTCTTGTTTTACTGGTTGAGACTGTAGTTGAACTGTGGGTCAGGGCTGCTGAAGGTTAGGGTTTATGGTCCTGGGCTGCCATTGGGAGGTTGTCAGTCACTCTCCCTGGGACTGCATCTGCTTACAGAAGGCCTCAAACTGCTGCTGCTCCAGCTCTGTCATCACCTTATTCAGGGCGTAGATCTAAAATACACACAACAATGAAGATCAGCCAACTAGCAGTGGCATCATGAAGCAGGGTCAAAAGTTGAATGTAGGGTAACTATTGTAGGTTATCCTTATCACTGAAACATGTCATTTGACCTCTCTGCAAAATCTTGAGCAGTTTGAACTAATGCAACCATCCATGGAATTGCAGCCAGTTATAGCCTGTGTACTGTCGAATGACATGTTTGACATACGTGGGAAAAGACTGACCATTTAACCAACTTTTGTCAGTTAGCTAGTTTGAAAGAAACTGCCACCCAAGCAAGCCATTGTTGTGACTTTACCTCTGCCCGTTGACGTTGTTTCAGTTCCTGCTGGGCGGATTTCTGCTTGGCCCTGTCGCCGCGAGTAGGAGTGGAGTTCAACTTCACTTTGTCTTTGCGACAGGTGGGCTCCATGGTTACTGACTGACAGCCACCACAGCACAACGACTCGACCTGAAGTAAGATTGAAAGCATAATCAAAGTAATCACGTGAACATTTGCACAAATAACTAATGGAGAGTGCGATCAACAATTCATACTACTGTGTCCACAAACAAACACGGTAAGCTGCCATATTTGCTACCTAACCTAGCTAAATTTGCTACTGTAGCTAGCATTCCACTTCTAACGTTAGCAACTAACGTTAGTCAGAGAGCACTTAAACTCGCCAGCTAGCTAGCCACAGCTTTAGCACAAAAACATAAACACAGACAATCAAATTACGTTTATTTGAAAGGTATCTGATATTAAAAACACTCACGTTCAATAAGAGCTCAGATTGTCAACACAGAAAGTGCAGACAACAACAGTCGCCTGTTCAAACACTGAGGTGTAAAACAGCTGTTTGGAAGGAAACTGTGTGTAACCAGAAAATAACCCCGGAATGGTTCAGTCATAACACGTACCAACGTTGGTTCCTACCTGAGATAACTTGAATGGAAATAACAGCTAACGGCAAAATAACGTCGGTATTTAGTTTTATTTATTCACATTAGAATAAACTTAACGTATCCAGTTTTTAATCACATAAATCTAATTTGCTGTTGCAGTTTATACCAGAGAACAAAAGTCTATACAGATGACTAATAATCGACCAAAAGATGTCGCTCTTGCCCCACTGATAAAACAGTAATTTACAGTATTGAACATATCAAATTGTATAGGTTACTTTAGTTTATTTGGGTGAAAGTGGATGTCACATGATGTACATACATACATACAGTAGCTGCCAAAATAATGGCAAGACTTGAGTAAATGAGAGATACAAAATATATTGAAAGCAGGTGCTTCCACACGTGTGGTTCCCAAGTTAATTAAGCAGTTAACGTCCCATTATGCTTAGGATCATGTATAAAAATGCTGGGCAGGCCAACATTTTGGCTACGCACCTATAGGATGAGAATGCCCCCAGCCACAGGGCACAAGTGGTCACTGAATGGTTTGACGAGCATGAAAACAATGTAAGGCATATACCATGGCTGTATCAATCCCCGTATCTCAACCCAACCCAATACTGAGACGTCATTTTCCACCACTATCAACCAAACACCAAATGATGGAATTTCTGGTGGAAGAATGTTGTTGTAGCTCTCCAATAGAGTTCCAGACACTGGCTTGTGGTGGCTCAACACCCTATTAAGACACTTGATGTTTTCCTCTATTTTGGCAGTTTCAATATATATATATATATATATATATATATATATATATATATATATATATATATATATATATATATACATACATACACACACTGAGTGTACAGAACATTAGGAACACCTTCCAATTTTTGCACTCAGAATAGCCTCAATTCATCAGGGCATGGACTACAAGGTGTCAAAAGCGTTCCACAGGGATGCTGGCCAATGCTTTCCACAGTTGTGTCAAGTTGGCTGGATGTCCTTTGGGTGGTAGACCATTCTTGATACACAAGTGAAACTTTTGAGTGGTGGTAAACCCAGCAGCATTGCAGTTTCAATTGTTTCAAGGCTTAAAAATAATTATTTAACCTGTCTCCTCCCCTTCATCTACACTGATTGAAGTGGATTTAACAGGTGACATCAATAAGAGATCATAGCTTTTACCTGGATTATCCTGGTCAGTCTATGTCAGGGCTGCCCAACCCTCTTCCTGGAGATCTACTGTCCTGTTGGTTTTCGGTCCAACCCTAATTTATCATATCTGATTCAGCTAGTTCAGGTCTTGTTGAGCAGCTAATTTAGTAGAATCAGGTGTGTTAAATTAGGGTTGGACTGAAAACCAACAGGACTGTAGATCTCCAGGAAGAGGGTTGAACTGAAAACCAAAAAGAGGGTAGATCTCCAGGAAGAGGGTTGGGCAGCCCTGGTCTATGTCATGGAAAGAGCATATGTTCCTAATGTTTTGTATACTCACAAAACTCAGTTCACAGATCACCTCATCCACAGCTCTGTACATCTGTGGTGTGGATGCCTGTGAGTATTAGGAGGAGAAAGCTGCAGGCCTCTATGTGGATATTTGTTTTCTCTATTCGATTATATTCTTCTTTCCAAATGCATGTGAAAGTTAAGCATCAACTATACATTTTTTATGAGTGTGTGATCAGTGAAGTGAGGAATGTGGATAGGAGAGATTCTGTGAACAAGCAGATACTGTAGCTTCTTCCTGAAGCTGTTTAATGCTGTTTAATGCCTTACTGAACTTAGCTTTACCTAGGTGGCATCATTCAATAACTTAATTTGGGGGCTGTTTTGTAGGTGTTTATCTTTGTGAAGGAGGAGGAGATGAGTGTGTGTATGTGTGTGTACACGTAAATATGTGTTTAATCGGAGAGTGGCTTGACTGAGAGTATGTCTCAGGCTGGGAGCCTTTGTTATCCCTGGAGATTCAATGTGTTCATGAGTCTACTGTCACCACGGAGAAGGGCATACTCACATATAAACCCCCACAGACCACCCAGACCCACCTGTCTTACACACACACACACGGGGGTGGCCCAGTATATGTTCGTCACCATGGCAACACGAACATCCATTACTGTATAGAACAGAATAACACCAAGACACTGAGTCTTGTGGGAGAATATTCTGAGAACACATGTCTCTTCATAAATGTGTGTTTTGTAGCGAACCTATAGAAGTTGGTATGTGTGTCCTCTTGCAAGGCTGTGTCGTGAGATTTATCACGCCGCATTCCCATGGAAGTCCAATGGAATTCTGATGGCATTCCGATGGTTTACCTGGATCCCCAAACTCAAGAGAGTGCTCACCCTGGAATAATACAATATCCTGAAAGGAACAACTGATCCCAAACACATACACAAGCGCACACACGCAGTGGGATTCTTTTGGTAGAAATGTGGAGGAGTGAGTAAGTAAAGAGGAAAAGAGAGGAGGGGTAGAGAGGAAGAGGGAGGAAGGGTAAAGAGGAGAGGTAAAGAGAGAAGGTAAACAGAAGAGGTAGTGTGAGATGAGGTGGAAAGAGGAGAGATGTATAGAGGACGGAGGTGGAGAGGCGAGGTAGAGAAGGGGTATTATGGGGTGAGGAGCAGAGGAGGGGTAGATACATTAAACGTATGGAGGAGTAGGATATAGGGGTGTGACTCTGTTAGGAGCTTTGTTGATCTATATCAAATTCAGGGTAAGCGTCACTCTGACGGCTCTTTCACACAACCTACACAGCCACCTTCCACCATCCACATAAACTGCCTTACCACAGCCTCCCAAGCCTGCCAGTCTGCTCTGATGCCAACACACACATACACAAGCAAGCACATACAGATGTAGGATCTTAATTTGAGTGAGTTTACTATAGCATGAAAATAATCCTGCAGTAACAGGAAATGTGAATTATTATGTGGATTATATATCATGGAGATTTTTGTTTATACATTTTTAAACTTCAAATACACTACAAGTTTGCATTTCCTGCTTTGCAATCTGTAGGTATACATACACACACTGTCATTCAGCACAACACACACTCAGTCCATCAATCCTAAAAATAACTTACAGGGTTGACTGTGCCTAAAATAACTTTCTAACTGAGCCTCTCTCTCTCTCATGCATGCACAGAGACACGGAGTTGCTCCCTCTCCACACCTGCCCCGCGAACAGAGCGAGATGTGTCGCCATCACAAACAGTCCAGCACCAGCCGGCAGGAAATGGGTTAGGAACGACCTCACGAGCCGGGGTCAGCTCGCTTCTGCCAGCTCTGTCAGGGTGGATATTAGACTGCATTGCCACACACCCACACACACACACACATTCTCCCATATACTGTCAGTATATTACTCTCTCACTCTCTTTCTCTTACTCTCTCTCTCTCTCTCTCTCTCTCTCTCTCTCTCTCTCTCTCTCTCTCTCTCTCTCTCTCTCTCTCTCTCTCTCTCTCACACACACACACACACACACACACACACACACACACACACACACACACACACACACACACCCCTGTCAGTGTGGATATGAGGGGTAATGATCAGATTTGATAAACACTAGCCAGGACAGTAAACACCTGGCTAAAGCCCACAGAGGGACATACAGCTCATGGGAAACCCAGGGTGGAGTGTGAACATACGTACAAGCATTCAAAGACACTAATGTTAATGTAACTTACCACAGGTGGTTCAGAGATGCTTGCGCGATAACAACCTCTCGTGTTGTCTGAAAACTTGTGTGTGCTCCCCTAGCTAATGCCTAGGCTTAAGCTCAGTAAGGTATGCTAGCACAGTCATGTTGCAGATGAGCCAGGTTCGATATTTGGTGGGTGAATGATATTTATTTACAATGCAAGAGATGATTCTGGATCGAGAGGTTGTATTTACAAAAATATACACCTGATGGAAATAAAATCGATAATTGATCACATTGATATTGCGCCTTTCCAGATGCACCAGAACACTCACCACACATCAGCTATCAGGTGAGGAGTGATATAAGACAATTAGGAATGATGGGGATGATTAGGTGGCAATGATGGAAATGGGGCAAGGTTGAGAATTTAGCCAGGACAGCAGTGTTGTTGGTCCGATCGTGTGGGAATGGTGCTTTGCTCTGGCTGCAGCTAGACAGTTGTTTCTGTTCTGGCAGTTGTCTACTGCTGTAATGGTTTTGGAGTGCCAGGTCGATCGGGAGGAGGTGATGGCTGTGAGTTGGTTGGGCTGGATATTGCAGGACTTAAGATTGTGTTTAAGGTTGTCTTTGAAGCGCTTTTTGGGTTGGCTTCCGGTGCCCATGCTGTAGCTCGCCAAAGAAGATCCTTCTTGGGAGACGGTGTTGGGGCATCATGATGGTGTGGATGGTCTATCGGAGCTGTGCCTTAATGATCTAAGCCTCAATGCTGGTGTTGTTAGCTATCTGCAGTACCTCCCAGGTTGGATACCTTGTCTTGCCACCAGATACCCATAATAGATCTTAGAGATTGTGTGTGGAATATCTTCAGCTGCTTGACATGAAGTTGGCTTTAAGTTTCACAGCCATACAGCAGGGTTGTGATCACTACAGTATGATAGATTTTCATCTCTGTGGAAAGAGTGAGGGTGTATGGTTAAGTATCCTGTTCCTCAGCCTTCCCAATGACTGGCTTGCTTTCTGGATTCTGCTTATTATTTATTGTTTGAGTGCGCCGTCCTTGGAGATGGTGCTCCCCAGATACTGTATGTGAAGTGGTCTACATTCTGGAGCTCAGATCTACTGAGGTGGATGCTGGGGCCACTGGGTTGGACAGGGGTGATAGTTGACTGAGGACTACAGTTTTTTCCAACCTGATGGTAAAACCAAAACTCTTGCAAGCTTTATCAAAGCAGTCTGCCGAAGACTGGAGGTCTACCCCTGTGTGCATGGGGAGGGCACAGTATTTGGTGAAGAGGTTCTCACGTTAAAGATGTTCTTGTATTTTGGTTTTTGCTCAAAGCCTGCACAGGTTGTAGATTGAACCATCAACCCTGTATCTGATGTAGATTCCTTTTTTGAGGTCCTTAGAAGCGTGGATGAGGACGGCAGTGAAAAACATGTTCAAGAGCACCGGGCCCAAGATACATCCTTGCTTGATACTGTTGGAGATGGAAAGGCTTCAGAGATGTCACCACCACAGCGGATCTGGCCTTGCATTCAATGGAGCTGAGTAATAAACAGAGCGGTTTCTGTTTTCTTCCTAGAATTGTGACTAACTTTTTAATGGTTTAAGCTACAAAATATTTTGACCCCATATGTGTCTTCTGTTTCCCTCAGAACCCCTTAGAACAGAGTGGACAGGACCAGGCAGTAAATCAGACTGGTTTAAGAAGAACATTATCAATGATGATCTTTTCTACACAGAAGATCATTCATTCATTGCCTAATGTTTTCCTGAACTTCCCAATACCTTTCTGATGCATTTTAAGCCATACTTCCTTCATATTGAAATATTATTACAAATTAGTCTAAAACTATTTTTGACACAGAGGGGTTAGTTCGTAAGCCAAACCGTTTGGACACTACAGACGTTATCTGCTGTATCTCGGCCACCTTCCATCACAGATGGGGAAGGTCGCAGTTGGCAGATGTGGAGAAGCAACTCATTCAAAATAACAGAAATCTCTGGCTTTAACAGATGGATTTTGACGAGGACTTTCTTTATTATGCTAATTTGATTTCCGTGGGGGCACGGACATCAACTCTAGGGGTTAATTAACGCAGGGAAACCGAAATCCGTTTTACATCATTTCTACCAGCATGTCACCTGTGTAACTATAAAACTCTAAATCACCTTTACTCCACACACAGAAACACATACAAAGCTCTCCCTCGCCCTCCATTTGGCAAATCTGAACATAACTCTATCCCCCTGATTCCTACTTTCAAGCAAAAACTCAAACAGGAAGTACCAGTGACACGCTCAATACGGAAGTGATCAGATGAAGCGGATGCTAAGCTACAGGACTGTTTCAATAGCACAGAATGGGATATGTTCCGGGATTCATCCAATGGCATTGAGGAGTTTACCACAGCAGTCACCGGCTTCATTAATAAGGGCATCGATGGTGTTGTCCCCACAGTGACCATGCATACATATCTCAACCAGAAACCATAGATTACAGCCAACATCTGCACTAAGCTAAATGCTAGAGCGGCTGCTTTCAAGGAGAGGGACACTAATCCGAACACTTATAAGAAATCCTGCTATGCACTCCGATGTACCATCAAACAGGCAAAGCATCAGTACAGGCCTAAGACCGAATACTAATAAACCGGCTCTGACACTCGCCGGGTGTGAGCTGCCCAGTGACGTGAGCCTACCAGAAGAGCTAAATGCCTTCTATGCTCGCTTCGAGGAAAACAGCACTGAACAATGCATGAGCTCACCAGCTGTTCCGGACGAGTGTGTGATCACGCTCTCCGTAGCCGATGTGAGTAAGGACCTTTAAACAGGTTAACATTCAAAAGGCCCTGGGGCCAGATGGATTACCAGGATGCATACTCAGCGCATGCACTGACCAACTGGCAAGTGTCTTCACTGACATGTTCAACCTTTCCCTGATCCAGTCTGTAATACCTACATGTTTCAAGCAGACCACCATAGTCCCTGTACCCAAGAATACAAGGGTAACCTGTATAAATGACTTTCGCCCCGTAACACTCACACCTATCGCCATGAAATGCTTTGAAAGGCTGGTCATGGCTCACATCAACACCATCATCCTAGACACCCTGGACCCACTCCAGTTCGCATATCGCCCCAACAGATCCACAGATGATGCCATCTCTATTGAACTCCACACTGCCCTTTCCTAAAAAGAGGAACACCTATGTGAGAATGCTGTTCATTGAATACAGCTCAGCATTCAACACCATAGTGCCCTCTAAGCTCATTACTAAGCTAAAGACCTTGGGACTGAACACCTCCCTCTACAACTGAATCCTGGACTTCCTGACGGGCCGCCCTCAGGTAGTGACGATAGGCTACAGCACATCCGAATGCAGACGACATGACGTGTTAAGTCTGATCACCAACGACGAGACAGCCTATAGGGGGAGGTCAGAGACCTGGCAGTGGGGTGCCAGGGCAATAATCTCCCCCCCAATGTCAGCAAGGCAAAGGAGCAGATTGTGGACTACAGGAAACGGAGGACCGAGTACGGCCCCATTCACATTGACAGTAATGTAATGGAGTGGGTCAACAGCTTCAAGTTCCTCGGTGTCCACATCACTAAGTATCTATCACGGTCCACACACACCAACACAGTCGTGAAGAGGGCACGACAATTGCTCTTCCCCCTCAGGACGCTGAAAAGATTCCTCAAAAAGTGCACCATTGAGAGCATCTTGACTGGCTGCATCACAACTTAGTATGGCAACTGCTTGGCATCCGACTGCAAGGCGCTACGGAGGGTAGTGTGTGAGGCTCAGTACCACAGTGGGGCTGAGCTTCCTGCCATCCAGGAACTCTATACCAGGCGGTGTCAGAGAAAGCTCCTAAAATTGTAAAAGACACCAGCCACCCTAATCTACCGCACAGTAAGCAGTACCAATGCACCAAGTCTGGAACCAACAGGACCCTGAACAACCCCCAAGCCATAAGACTGCTAAATAGTTAGTCCAGATAGCTATTTGGTTAACTATATAACTATCTGCATTTGCCCTTTTTGCACTAACGTTTTTGAGTCATTACATAAGCTGCTGCTGTTTATTATCTTTCACTTTATTCCTAGTTATATGTACATATCTTCCTCAATTACACCGTATCCCTGCACATCAACTTGGTACTGGTACCCCGTGTATATAGCCAAGGTATCGTTTGTCATTGTGTTTTATTACAGGTAGCTTAGCGGTTAAGAGCACTGGGCCAGTAACCGAAAGGTTGCTGGTTAGAATCCCCCAAGCTGACTACGTGAAAAAAATCGGTCTGTGCCCTTGAGCAAGGCACTTAACCCTAATTGCTCCTTTAAGTTGCTCTGGATAAGACAGTCTGCTAAATGACAAAAATGTAAAATTATTACTTTTATTATTAAGTGTTATTCTTTTCTATTATTTCTCTATTTGCTTTCTCTCTATATTGTTGGGAAGGGCCAGTAAGTAAACATTTCACTGTTAGTCCACACCTGTTGTTAACGAAGCATGTGACGAATACAATTTGATTTGACTCTTCCATTCATATGAATGCTCACAGCCAGGGCATGTCTGCATGATGCTAATGAGGGCCCCCTTGCTGGACTTCTCTATGCTGTATGTTCGGCTGCAAACAGAATATCTCTTCAGCAGGCAATCGTATGAGGTGGTGTGGACCGGGAGGGGGCTGTGACCGGGTGATATAATAGACAGCCAAATGGTAAATTGCATTTTTCTCTGAAGAAAGGACAAAGCTTTTTGCTAATGCACTTCACATCCAAAATGACTCTACTAGTTGTATCTGCTTGGCTGGGAAGTCTGGTATTTTTTAATACAACTTTTCACATTTCACATAACACACATTACCTGTCGTTGTTGATGAAGCCGTCTGTGTTCTCAGGGCAGTAACTCAAGTCACTATCAGAGGCCTCATTATGGTGAGTCGAGGGAGACTGGCAACAACGGAAGAAGTGTCACAAGGCTACTTGTGTCACATGACACACTTTTATTCTGAGGTCTTGCCTGACAAGCTGTGAAAATAGTGAACAGTGAATTCAATTATTATTATTATTTTTTAAACATTTTTTTTGGGGGGGGGGGGTTGTTAAACCATTGCAATCACATTGCTGGACATGTTATGATAACCACCTTTGCTCATTCTGGTAGGTTCCGACATCCGTTCATGACCAGGGGATCAGTCTGGCACCCAACTGTGCACTTTGTCTAACAGAAAAACAGGGTCAATGATTGTCATCATGCCTCAATTATAAACATAGCTCGAGAAATAACGTAATCTCGTTTGGAAGCTAATTCTATGCTTTAGAGATGTAGACTGACTGGCTCCAGATTGGATTAGATTCAGGTTGGTTTGAGTTTGTTGCTGCTAGTCAGACATGAGTTATTTAGTACCACCTTAGCTGAATCCAATATTTATTTGTGCCCTAGACATGGGTTGCACCTCGTAGGCTAATGTGACTGTTTCGTCTAAATTACACTAACTTAGAGTGGCATGGAAATATGATGACATTGCTAAAGTAGACAAATAATTAGAAGGATTTTTTTTGCCATATTATGATGTCGTCAAATTTACTCTAAGGTTATGGCAATGTTGCCATTACTGTTACTAACAAACTTCATAAAAAGCTAAACTACGGTGGTCCCCTCAATCTTAGTTAGCTTGCTAAAGTTAAACTGCATCTAAAGTCAATAAGGTGACATCATCATGCCATTCTTTTGAAATGTTATTGTTTTTCCAAGCCAAATTCAAGTTGTATTGAGGTAGGCTAATGTTAGCCAGCTAGCTAGCTAGCTAGTTAGGTAGATAGATAGCTAGTTAACGTCAGCTATACTAGTGATGATAGTGATAATGATTACCAAAATATATTTATACCATTGCATTGTTGAATACTTGTTTCTGATTGGCTTGAAGGGCATTCTAAAGTGTGCATTATTTCCTTATATATCTGTATATTTGCATGGTAGAATTCAATGGCTATAGTTAATTCTTACATGTTCTATGTTTGATCTGCTTTGAAAGCAAAAGTCAAATTGAAAACATTATTGTCATTGTTGAAATCAATTTTCATAATAGCAAGCCAGGACTGTTGGTTTGGTTAGCTAATCTAGCTAGTCTGTTTGTTCAGTTACCAAGGCAACTACAGTCACTATCTTGTAAACTTGCTAGCTCCTTCAGTAGATGTTGAATACATTTCTAGTGGTAAATGTGTGAAATTATAGCCATGTATAAAAGGGATAATCAACTCGGGGCTCTATGTGTTCTCTGGAAAATAATGCAACTCCGTGGAAGGTTAATTCCACTCCGCTTGAGAGTTGTGGAACACACCTTACAAGCCATTCATTTTTTTTCCAGAGAACACATAGACCCTCGTTGATTATCTCTTACATAACCAGACACACATCCAGTGGTCTATGGTCTAGCTACCGGTATACTCAGCACCACTGGACCAACGATCTCAAACCACCTGTTCCGCATGCAAACAAACCATAGTTGCTGGCTGTACATCCTGCTGGAAGCATGCATTGTGTAGGGCTTTTCAGTCTCAAACGGCTGGGATCCTTTGAACGCCGGTGGTTGGGGACTGCGAAAGCCCCATTCAATGAAGGGAAGCAACGTGAGCAGAGGGGCGATTTGCACGTGGAGCTTGGCAAAAGGGGGCATGATTTGTTGATATAATTGTTATCCAAACCCAACCTTCATTTACTCCTTGTGATGGACAGCAGTTCCATGCTCTGTTTTAGAGGAGACTGACTTTATGACCAAAATTATCCTATTTACACTTTGTTGACAATTATTAAACTAGAATAAATGTCAGAACTTACATCGATACCACATATGCCATTTTCAAATGGATTAGTTGGTTTTTAGGGGCAGTCACTCTTTAACATTTCAAAATAATTTTAATAATATGATAACCAGACTAAGGTGTTTGAGTTCACGCAATATACTGTATAAAGCACAATGTTTGATGGGACTAGCGAAAGCGTAGTTCATTTAGCAGGCAATGCTTGTACCAAACAGTCAGTCTGTTTGTGTGGGGAGCAATGGAGGGCAATGTCTGACCGGATATTTAGCAGGCACATGATGTCGAAGCTATTTACATGAGCAGCTTTTCAGCACAGCCAGTATGAGGCTCATTCAGTTAAAGGGTCACTCTTATCTGGACTGACTTAAGGAGGAGGTTCTTCTGTTTTCTGTCTCTTTCTCCATCTCTCACACCTCTCCCCTTTGTTCATTCCCTGTGTCTGTCTGTCTGTTTCTTTTTCTTCTATCTCTCCTCCTCCTTCTGCCCCTATTCTCTCTCTCTCTCTTTCTCTTTCTCTTCCTCTCTCTCTGTCTGTCTCTGTTAAAATAGGAGTGGTAGCCAGGCAGGCAGGCTGGATTGTCTTGGAGACTGAGAGACTTTAGACCCTAATCTCCTGTCTCCTCTTCCCCTGTACACACACAAACACACACTCACCCACCCCCAACCAAGGCTGTGTGTGGTTTTTTTTAAATGATATTGTATGTTACATGGTCTCCCCTCTGGTGTTTGGTTAATGCATCTTGTGTATGCTATACTGCCTGTATATTTATGATAATGTATGTTACTCACAGACAAAGACACCCACAAACATCTGGTGATCACAGAGCACACAGCAGGCTTTTATAATGTTTTATCTCCATTGTTGGTTCACAATCAAGTACAAAAATTAACTTGTGTTTTTCAGAATTAGCTACAGTTCTCTCTCTTTCACACTTTCACACTTTCACACACACACACACACACACACACACACACACACACACACACACACACACACACACACACACACACACACACACACACACACACACACACACACACACACACACACACACACACACACACACACAGGCACACACACAGTCCCTGTGGATAGGACACACTCCACTGGTTTCCCGATACAAGACCTGTTTGTAAATTGTGATGCCCCTAACCCATACCATATCAACCCCTAACCTTATCAACCTTGCTCCTTACACCCACTCATCTATTCCTCTCACACTTTAACTCCTGCGCTGTCTGGTGTGGGGTGGAATAGGTTGGAGGGGTGGAGAGGCGGAGGTGGGGGGTGAACAGGCCTCTCTTTAAGCCTGTGTGGGAGACAGCAGGGCCAGTGTGTTTGGGCTGGCGAGCCCCAGGCTTCAGCCCTGGCCTCCTCTCTTCCCCAGGAGCTGCTTCTCATTAGAGCTGTTTGTTTTGGCAGCGGCCTGGTGGCACTTAGCAGCTCCACGCACACACATGCATGCACACATATGCATGCCCATACTCAAGCACACACACAAACACACACGTGACGTACACGCGTGCACACTATTTATTTTGGCAGTGGCCAGGTGGCACTTAGCGGAGCTGCGCCACATTAGCAATCAGGCTAACACACCACCATGTTTATGTTTGCAGAGCCCGGACAAAACACACACTTTTTTCTCTATCTCCCTTAGCTCTCTCCAAACTCTACTCACACACACACATGCACACGCATACACACGCACAGACACACACTCACCCACACACACAGGCCAGCATGCCCCACTGTGTTTTTATGCTTGCTGAACACTGACACCCGTTTGGTTTAGATAGAATTGATAATACACTAAAAAGAGCCTGTCAGTCCTGCCTACTGTGTCTCATGCCAGGAGAAAAACACACTACACTTCACACACACACACACACACACACACACACACACACACACACACACACACACACACACACACACACACACACACACACATACGAAACACACAGTGTAGGAAACAAACTCATTGTTCTCTCCTCTCCCAGAGTGTTATTTGGACACTAACCCTCCCAATTTTATGTCTGGGACAGCCTGTGGACAGCAGCTTGTGTTAAGGTTGGTGTTAGGGATTCGGTTTCTCTGGCTGTTTCTCTACACACACCAGGAATGTGATAAACAATACACACATTCTTGGGAGCTGGCACACACACACACACACACACACACACACACACACACACACACACATTTGTCTGACTCTGGCCAAATGAATACACACTCAGTTTTACATGTGGAATTCTCCAGTTTCCCAAATAGAGGGTCAGGACCCACCGATGGTTTTTGGATTGTGGGCAGAAACATTGGTTTTGTTTATCGATGGGTCACTGTAAAATGCTTTTAACGGCTGACACAGTATTAAAAGTTTGAGAACCAGCTTTAGTCACATGGATGCAAAGAAGCTTAATAACTAAAAGTGCCATTAAGGGTAGATTGTGAAAACTGTCATGGTAGGATGTTGCTGGCACGTGTCTAAATCCTATCCACAATAGTATTCCCCATAAACCATGGCCTCGGGGGCATTATGGTGATTTGGATGTGGTTCATTAGCAGATACGTGTGTATTAGCCTTGTGTATGAGTTTGTCAAAACGAGGTGTGAGGTCAGAGGGTCAGTGTTCGAAGGGACGACTGAGGACCCTGTTTTACCCAGCATTCTCCAGTCAGACCCAGCTGTGAAAACACATGCACATACACTCACAGGGGAGCCAGGTGTCTCTGCATGAATAACCTCAGTGTGTCCTACCTACACACGCACGCACACGCACACACACACCTGTCCATCACCTCATACAGCACCCACAGTAAAGCTGCTCAGCCACTCAGCCAATTAGCCTCAACTGTCATGCTGGCTGGCTCTTGAGGAAGCAGTGGGTTAGTCAACGTCGGAGCGCTGTTAAGACCAAACACTCCTAATTGAAGAAGATTCTTACAGGCCTTCCTCTGTGTGTGTGTGTGTGTGTGTGTGTGTGTGTGTGTGTGTGTGTGTGTGTGTGTGTGTGTGTGTGTGTGTGTGTGTGTGTGTGTGTGTGTGTGTGTGTGTGTGTGTGTGTGTGTGTGTGTGTGTGTGTGTGTGTGTGTGTGTGTGTGTGTGTGTGTGTGTGTGTGTGTGTGTGCATTTTAACAGTGCAAGCCCTGGTAGACAGTCAGGCAGGGTCCCGTTGGGGCAGCACCTCTATAGGGTCTAAACAAAAATTTACCTGAGCTAATGAAATAACAACATTCAATTTCGTTATCCATTTGAAAAGGGTCTGCTCATTTTGCTACCTACTGTGCAACAGTCTCTGAATCTCTCGAACCTGAATGCAGTTGGGTTGGTAGCAGCCCAGTTTCTGGGGTGGATTATTTTACTTGCTTTGACGCTGCAGCCAACTATGTGTCCCAATCTGACATTGATGTGTGCATATGTCTGTGCTAGGGTTGAATGGCGGTTACCGAGACTTACCAGGATTTACGGCCCAAAACGACTCCCCTTCCAGGGATAAATAACTGCGAGAAACCGGTAAATTATAGTAAATTATTTATATGAACAGCATGGCATGACATGGAACTTAAATTAAATGCAATGTCTAAATTTGGCTTCTCTACGGCCTCTGCATGATGAATGCACAATGACCTATCATCTCATCATGGTAACTTTTTTCTTGTGACAGGTAGGCCTACATTTTCTGCAGCATAGTCTATGCTGCAGAAATATAAAGACTGAATGCGCACCTTATTTACCCATCTCCCATCTGGCTTTCGGGGGTCAACATAGACTATTCGAAGAGGGACGCAAGCTCTTTTTTGCTGAATGTTAAATACAGCAGCCAATAGAACTCAAAGGTAGTTTGAAAGAAGCGCTGACGCGTGATGGCGGTGACCTATAGCAGTTGTTTATTCAGACCCATAACTATTCAATCTTCGTGAAGGGAAGTGAAAACCTTTTGCATTTAATTCTAGTCCTATATTATTCAAGGATGTGATTTGAATGATGAAGATAAAGAGAATGAAACGTATTTAATTTAACTGTTGAAAGCGAGGAAGGAATAAAGCAACAATAGAGAGATAAAAGGGAGGTAGGCTAATAACATCAGGGGAAATATTATGAAATGTATATATGCATCAGCCTACTAATTATACAAATAGGCCCTATTATATTTCAAAATCAAATTTGCTAGCCTATAGCCTACATTTGTAGGCTGCATGTGCTGCCCCAGAATCGCATGTTCTCTTCTGCTTCATCATGGTTTGATTTGGTGCGTAATTCCAGTCCAAATAATACAGTATAATACAATACAGCATTACAGTTCACACTCAAAAATATTAGCCTACTGAAGCTAGTTTCACTTATTTACTCAAGAGAGCAAATAGCTAACTACATCTTTGGGCTTTTATGTTTTTCTGTCGTGCTTAATATGCTTTAGCCTATATCATATATCCTATGTATTGGATAATGACACAATCATTTGGGCTTTTTTGGGCTTGGGCTCATTAAATGTCATTAACATAGGACTCATTAAATGTCATTAACGTATTAAATGTCATTAACATAGGGCTCATTAAATGTCATTAACGTATTAAATGTAATTAACGTAGGGCTCATTAAATGTCATTCATGTAGGGCTCATTAAATGTTGTTAACATAAGGCTCATTAAATGTCATTAACGTATTAAATGTAATTAACGTAGGGCTCATTAAATGTCATTAATGTAGGGCTCATTAAATGTCGTTAACATAGGGCTCATTAAATGTCGTTAACGTAAGGGCACATTAATTGTCATTAACGTAAATGTCATTAACGTAGGGCTCATTAAATGTCATTAACGTAGGGCTCATTAAATGCCGTTAATGTAGGGCTCATTAAATGTCGTTAACGTAGGGCTCATTAAATGCCGTTAACGTAGGGCTCATTAAATGTCGTTAACGTAGGGCTCATTAAATGCCGTTAACGTAGGGCTCATTAAATGCCGTTAACGTAGGGCTCATTAAATATCATTAACGTAGGGCTCATTAAATGTCGTTAACGTAGGGCTCATTAAATGCCGTTAATGTAGGGCTCATTAAATGTCATTAATGTAGGGCTCATTAAATGTCATTAATGTAGGGCTCATTAAATGTTATTAATATAGGGCTCATTAAATGTAATTAACGTAGGGCTCATTAAATGCCGTTAACGTAGGGCTCATTAAATGTCATTAACGTAGGGCTCATTAAATATCATTAACGTAGGGCTCATTAAATGCCGTTAACGTAGGGCACATTAAATGTCATTAATGTAGGGCTCATTAAATGTCATTAATGTAGGGCTCATTAAATGTCATTAATGTAGGGCTCATTAAATGTCATTAATGTAGGGCTCATTAAATGTCATTAATGTAAGGCTCATTAAATGTTGTTAACGTAGGGCTCATTAAATGTTATTACTGTAGGGCTCATTAAATGTTAACGTAGGGCTCATTAAATGTTGTTAACTCAAGGCTCATTAAATGTTGTTAACTCAAGGCTCATTAAATGTCGTTAACATAGGGCTCATTAAAGGTTAACGTAGGGCTCATTAAATGTTGTTAACGTAGGGCTCATTAAATGTCGTTAATGTAGGGGTCATTAACGTAGGGCTCATTAAATGTCATTAACTCAAGGCTCATTAAATGTCGTTAACGTAGGGCCCATTAAATGTATGTCATATATGGCTCATCAGCGCATCAGGTTTGAATTTTCATGCTGATCAAAGCTCTAATCAAATCCAGACATATATGATTTATAATGCTCTTGAATGACACTTCCGGTTTTGGCAGTAAATACAGAGTTACCTGGGAGAAACGTGATTTATTCTCGGGATGGAACATTTGTTAAATTCCCGGGAAAATATTCAACCCTAGTTTGTCTGTCTGTGTGTGTGTGTGTGTGTGTGTGTGTGTGTCTGTGTGTGTGTGTGTGTGTGTGTGTGTGTGTGTGTGTGAGCGTGACGCTGATTGTCAGTGGCATTAAACAGTGTCAGTGGTGCTGAGTGTCAGTGGTGTTAAACAGGCAAGTGCTGCAGGTGTTGCAGATCTGATTAAGGCCGTTTTGCTCTCTGAGCTGCGTTCAATGCGGGCACTGTAAGTAATTGCTTGATTTGACTCTTTCAGCTGTTTTCCTCAGTGATTATGCCAGAGGAGTTTGCTGGGAGCATGACAGGTTCTGGAAGATCTCTCCCCGGAGCGAGAGCATCTGTCTTGGGTCACCAAGAGACTCCAGTTACAGAAGAGCAGCCCCTTCAGAAGGTGATCCACCTTATCAAAACCCCTCACACACACACATACATGCACACTCAAACACACGGACACACACACACCTGTACTCAGACACACACTCATCTCCTGTTACAGAGTTCTGCCTGTCAGTAAAACCAAGCAGCTTCTTTCTGATAGCAGAAAGGTAGATGGAGGATGGAAAAGACATTATAAACATTATACATACAGTAAACGTGGTGTTACATTGTTTCCACTAAGTGAACTCTAGCTAACCAGTCAGTGATCTCCATCATTACTACCCTCTTTATCATCAACGCAACAGTCTGATGCTCATAAAATGTCTACGTTTTAGTCTGTCAATGTCTCCGTCTTCCAGTCTGTCCATCTGTCCGTCAGTTGGTCATATATTCTGATGCTAGGTGGTTTCAATTAGTCTCACTCTCTCTTTCTCTCCAAGTTAGCATGCATTACTCTTGGCAACACTTCCTGCTGGGCTGAGCTGTGATTGGATGGTCAGGAGAACTGGCTGTGGCCGGAAATCAAGACTTTGGTCATGCTATGCTGCGTGTATCCACTCTGTACTCAACACAAATGCGTAAAATGGATTGTTGAGGGTCTTTGGTTCAACATTATAGGGTAAAGGTGTTTCTGTGAGTCTGCAACAAGCTGGGCCATGGGAGAGAGCATAACCTAAACTGGGAGGACACCAGACAGAAAAACAGCAGATGAGGGGTGAAGAGGGTCCATTGACTGATGAAGTGAAGTAGCTTTGGCATGAGACTAGTGCCCTCAGCTCCAAGTGCCATACATGCACACAAACACACATACACACGCATTCAGACTCGCACAAGCATGCGTCATTTCATGGGACTATACCCTCAGCCCCTAGTGCTGCGCTCAAACTCCCGAAGATAAAAGCCTTGAGGGCCCCTCTAATCTCCATACACCACCTGTGGTTGGGGCTACAAGGTGTGTGTGTTTAGCCCACAGGGAAAAGGTGGGTGGGCAGTGGTTGTAGGTAGCCACTGACAAGCATCAACAAACACACGCAACAACAGTCAAGTGCAAAGCCATCCACAGACCAGAAAGAATAACCTCCTGCTCACTGCACAAGTCCCACAGAGCCACATCAATACGCAGGGAGACCCTTCTTAGTCCCTAAATGAACTGGAGATTCCATCTGGCCTAAGGGATAGGGGACCTAACAGCAGGAGAATCTGTGACACAGTAGGGAGAGAGATAGAGAGAGACTTGTTTGGCAATGTTAATATATGTTTCCCATGCCAATAAAGCCCCTTGAATTGAATTGAATTGACAGAGAGAGAGAGAGTTGAATTTTTACAAATCTTTATTTTAAACTAAAGTATTAACACAAATATTGGCACACTGCCTTTTCAGAAATTACACAACAAATGTGTCCTTATATAAACATATAAAAAACGAATACATTAAATAAAAATTCATTTACATTCAACTTATTAAATCAACAAAACATTATTTCCCCTCCTCCACAAAACATACCTCTCCATCATAAGTCCACTCCTCCTCAAATAATGGGAGGTCTTTTACAGCCGAGAAGAACTCAAAATCCACTTTTATTCTCGCTTTTACTAATCCTTTAAAAACATATCTTACATCCTTACTATTTCCCTTATCTATCTTATTTTTCCTACTCTGAAAAATGTACATTTTAGCTTGACCAAAAATAAAATGTAACAGTTGACATTTTCTTTTCGGTGTTATTTTCAGTGTTATTGAAAATCTCCCCTACAGCTGTAAACAAAGACTCTAGTATTTCAAAGAGAGGCTTTATCCTCTCACACTCCATAAAACAGTGCAAAATTGTTCATCTTATATTACAAAAAAGACATCCATCTCCAACATCTGAATTAATGACAGATACAAAAGCATTATTATTATTTTATTTTTTTCACCTTTATTTAATCAGGTAAGCTAGTTGAGAACAAGTTCTCATTTACAACTGCGACCTGGCCAAGATAAAGCAAAGCAGTGCGACACAAACAACAACACAGAGTTACACATGGAATTAACAAGCGTGGAGTCAATAACACAATAGGAAAAAAAGAAAGTCTATATACAGTGTGTGCAAATGGCGTGAGGAGGTAAGGCAATAAATAGGCCATAGTAGCGAAGTAATTACAATTTAGCAAATTAACACTGGAGTGATAGATGAGAAGATGATGATGTGCAAGTAGAAATACTGGTGTGCAAAAGAGCAGAAAAGTAAATAAAAGCAATATGGGGATGAGGTACAGCTGCAGCGATCGGTTAGCTGCTAAGATAGTTTAAAGTTAGTGAGGGAAATATAAGTCTCCAGATTCAGCGATATTTGTAATTCGTTCCAGTCATTGGCAGCAAAGAACTGGAAGGAAAGGCGGCCAAAGGTGGTGTTGGCTTTGAGGATGACCAGTGAAATATACAGTGCCTTGCGAAAGTATTCGGCCCCCTTGAACTTTGCGACCTTTTGCCACATTTCAGGCTTCAAACATAAAGATATAAAACTGTATTTTTTGTGAAGAATCAACAACAAGTGGGACACAATCATGAAGTGAAACGACATGTATTTGATATTTCAAACTTTTTTAACAAATCAAAAACTGAAAAATTGGGCGTGCAAAATGATTCAGCCCCCTTAAGTTAATACTTTGTAGCGCCACCTTTTGCTGCGATTACAGCTGTAAGTCGCTTGGGGTATGTCTCTATCAGTTTTGCACATCAAGAGACTGAAATTTTTTCCCATTCCTCCTTGCAAAACAGCTCGAGCTCAGTGAGGTTGGATGGAGAGCATTTGTGAACAGCAGTTTTCAGTTCTTTCCACAGATTCTCGATTGGATTCAGGTCTGGACTTTGACTTGGCCATTCTAACACCTGGATATGTTTATTCTTGAACCATTCCATTGTAGATTTTGCTTTATGTTTTGGATCATTGTCTTGTTGGAAGACAAATCTCCGTCCCAGTCTCAGGTCTTTTGCAGACTCCATCAGGTTTTCTTCCAGAATGGTCCTGTATTTGGCTCCATCCATCTTCCCATCAATTTTAACCATCTTCCCTGTCCCTGCTGAAGAAAAGCAGGCCCAAACCATGACGCTGCCACCACCATGTTTGACAGTGGGGATGGTGTGTTCAGGGTGATGAGCTGTGTTGCTTTTACGCCAAACATAACGTTTTGCATTGTTGCCAAAAAGTTCAATTTTGGTTTCATCTGACCAGAGCACCTTCTTCCACATGTTTGGTGTGTCTCCCAGGTGGCTTGTGGCAAACTTTAAACAACACTTTTTATGGATATCTTTAAGAAATGGCTTTCTTCTTGCCACTCTTCCATAAAGGCCAGATTTGTGCAATATACGACTGATTGTTGTCCTATGGACAGAGTCTCCCACCTCAGCTGTAGATCTCTGCAGTTCATCCAGAGTGATCATGGGCCTCTTGGCTGCATCTCTGATCAGTCTTCTCCTTGTATAAGCTGAAAGTTTAGAGGGACGGCCAGGTCTTGGTAGATTTGCAGTGGTCTGATACTCCTTCCATTTCAATATTATCACTTGCACAGTGCTCCTTGGGATGTATAAAACTTGGGAAATCTTTTTGTATCCAAATCCGGCTTTAAACTTCTTCACAACAGTATCTCGGACCTGCCTGGTGTGTTCCTTGTTCTTCATGATGCTCTCTGCGCTTTTAACGGACCTCTGAGACTATCACAGTGCAGGTGCATTTATACGGAGACTTGATTACACACAGGTGGATTGTATTTATCATCATTAGTCATTTAGGTCAACATTGGATCATTCAGCGATCCTCACTGAACGTCTGGAGAGAGTTTGCTGCACTGAAAGTAAAGGGGCTGAATAATTTTGCACGCCCAATTTTTCAGTTTTTGATTTGTTAAAAAAGTTTGAAATATCCAATAAATGTCGTTCCACTTCATGATTGTGTCCCACTTGTTGTTGATTCTTCACCAAAAAATACAGTTTTATATCTTTATGTTTGAAGCCTGAAATGTGGCAAAAGGTCGCAAAGTTCAAGGGGGCCGAATACTTTCGCAAGGCACTGTACCTGCTGGAGTGCGTGCTACGGGTGGGTGTTGTTATCGTTACCAGTGAGTTGAGATAAGGCGGAGCATTACCTAGCATAGACTTATAGATGACCTGGAACCAGTGGGTCTGGTGACAAATATGTAGCGAGGGCCAGCCGACTAGAGCATACAGGTCGCAGTGGTGGGTGGTGTAAGGGGCTTTGGTGACAAAACGAATGGCACTGTGATAGACTGCATCCAGTTTGCTGAGTAGAGTGCTTGAAGCTATTTTGTTAACCTCTAGCGACGAGCAATCCCGTATCCGGGAGCGTAATCATAGCCTCAAGCTCATTACCATAACGCAACGTTAACTATTCATGAAAATTGCAAATGAAATGAAATAAATATATTGGCTCACAAGCTTAGCCTTTTGTTAACAACACTGTTATCTCAGATTTTCAAAATATGCTTTTAGCTACACAAGCATTTGTGTAAGAGTATTGATAGCTAGCATAGCATTAAGCCTAGCATTCAGCAGGCAACATTTTCACAAAAACAAGAAAAGCATTCAAATAAAATAATTTACCTTTGAAGAACTTCGGATGTTTTCAATGAGGAGACTCTCAGTTAGATAGCAAATGTTCAGTTTTTCCAAAAATATTATTTGTGTAGGAGAAATCGCTCCGTTTTGTTCATCACGTTTGGCTAAGATAAAAACCCCGAAAATTCAGTCATTACAACGCCGAACTTTTTTCCAAATTAACTCCATAATATCGACAGAAACATGGCAAACGTTGTTTAGAATCAATCCTCAAGGTGTTTTTCACATATCTATTCGATGATAAGTCATTCGTGGCAGTTGGGTTTCTCCTCTGAAGCAAACAGAAAAATACACGCAGGTGGAGATTACGCAATAATTGCAACGGAGGACACCAAGCGAGCACCTGGTAAATGTAGTCTCTTATGGTCAATCTTCCAATGATATGCCTACAAAAACGTCACAATGCTGCAGACACCTTGGGGAAATGACAGAAAGTGTAAGCTCATTCCTTGCGCATTCACAGCCATATAAGGAGACATTGGAACACAGCGCCTTCAAAATCTGGGGCATTTCCTGTTTGAAATTTCATCTTGGTTTCGCCTGTAGCATCAGTTCTGTGGCACTCACAGATAATATCTTTGCAGATTTGGAAACGTCAGAGTGTTTTCTTTCCAAAGCTGTCAATCATCAAGTTTGCGGACGACACAACAGTGGTAGGCTTGATTACCAACAACGACGAGACGGCCTACAGGGAGGAGGTGAGGGCCCTCGGAGTGTGGTGTCAGGAAAATAACCTCACACTCAACGTCAACAAAACTAAGGAGATGATTGTGGACTTCAGGAAACAGCAGAGGGAACACCCCCTTATCCACATCGATGGAACAGTAGTGGAGAGGGTAGCAAGTTTTAAGTTCCTCGGCATACACATCACAGACAAACTGAATTGGTCCACTCACACAGACAGCATTGTGAAGAAGGCGCAGCAGCGCCTCTTCAACCTCAGGAGGCTGAAGAAATTTGGCTTGTCACCAAAAGCACTCACAAACTTCTACAGATGCACAATCGAGAGCATCCTGGCGGGCTGTATCACAGCCTGGTACGGCAACTGCTCCGCCCTCAACCGTAAGGCTCTCCAGAGGGTAGTGAGGTCTGCACAACGCATCACCGGGGGCAAACTACCTGCCCTCCAGGACACCTACACCACCCGATGTCACAGGAAGGCCATAAAGATCATCAAGGACATCAACCACCCGAGCCACTGCCTGTTCACCCCGCTATCATCCAGAAGGCGAGGTCAGTACAGGTGCATCAAAGCTGGGACCGAGAGACTGAAAAACAGCTTCTATCTCAAGGCCATCAGACTGTTAAACAGCCACCACTAACATTGAGTGGCTGCTGCCAACACACTGACACTGACTCAACTCCAGCCACTTTAATAATGGGAATTGATGGGAAATGATGTAAATATATCACTAGCCACTTTAAACAATGCTACCTTATATAATGTTACTTACCCTACATTATTCATCTCATATGCATACGTATATACTGTACTCTATATCATCGACTGTATCCTTATGTAATACATGTATCACTAGCCACTTTAACTATGCCACTTTGTTTACATACTCATCTCATATGTATATACTGTACTCGATACCATCTACTGTATCTTGCCT
The DNA here is from genome assembly GCF_045791955.1 of Oncorhynchus clarkii lewisi. NCBI lineage: Eukaryota > Metazoa > Chordata > Actinopteri > Salmoniformes > Salmonidae > Oncorhynchus > Oncorhynchus clarkii. The sequence continues at coordinate 54,646,684 of NC_092153.1, forward strand.
ATGCTGCTCTGTACCATCACTCATTCATATATCCTTATGTACATATTCTTTATCCCCTTACACTGTGTACAAGACAGTAGTTTTGGAATTGTTAGTTAGATTACTTGTTGGTTATTACTGCATTGTCGGAACTAGAAGCACAAGCATTTCGCTACACTCGCATTAACATCTTAACCATGTGTATGTGACAAATAACATTTGATTTGATTTGATTTGATTTGATTTGATTTGAATTATATGCATAGTCGAGCATCTTTTCGTGACAAAATATCTTGTTTAAAACGGGAACGTTTTTTTATCCCAAAATTAAAAGAGCGCCCCCTATATCGAAGAAGTTAATGATATCGCCAAAGTTGAAGATCAGTAGGATACTCAGTTTTACGAGGGTATGTTTGGCGGCGTGAGTGAAGGAGGCTTTGTTGCAAAATAGGAAGCCAATTCTAGATTTAATTTTGGATTGGAGATGTTTAATATGAGTCTGGAAGGAGAGTTTACAGTCTAGCCAGACACCTGGGTATTTGTAGTTGTCCACATATTCTAAGTCAGAACTGTCCAGAGTAGTGATGCTAGTTGGGTGGGCTGGTTGCGGACAGCGAACGGTTGAAAAAAACATGCATTTGGTTTTACTAGCGTTTACGAGCAGTTGGAGGCCACAGAAGGAGTGTTGTATGGCATTGAAGCTCGTTTGGAGGTTAGTTAAAACTTCTTATGGGCAGGTGGGACATAGCGACCCCCCTCGACAACATCCGGTGAAATTGCAGACCGCAAATTCAAAATACAGAAAAACTCATAATAAACATTCATAAAACATACAAGTGTTATACATCAGTTTAAAGATTAACTTCTTGTTAATCCAGCCGCTGTGTCAGATTTAAAAAATACTTTATGGCAGCGCCCCGCTTACATAAGCATACAAACATTTTCCAGCCAAGTAGATTAGTCAGGAAAGTCAGAAATAGCGATAAAATTAATCATTTACCTTTGATGATCTTCATATGGTTGCACTTACAAGACTCCATGTTACACAATAAATGTTTGTTTTGTTCGATAAAGTCCCTCTTTATATACAAAAAACTCTATTTTGTTGGCGTGTTTTGTTCAGTAATCTACTGGCTCAAAGGCGGTCACAACAGGCAGATGAATATATCCAAATAGTACCAGTAAAGTTCGTCAAAACATGTCAAACAATGTTCTTTATTAATCGTCAGGTTGTCTATTGTCTTTATAATCGATAATATTTCAACCAGACAATAGCGTATTCAATACAAAGGAAAAAGAACGGAGGAGCTCCCAGTCGTGTGCGCAAAAAGCTCTGGTTCATTCGACCGACCACTCAGAAAATGTTGTCATTCTTACTAATTTTTCAGAATAAAAGCCTGAAACAATGTCTAAAGACTGTTGACATCTAGTGGAAGCCATAGGAACTGCAATCTAGGTCCCATCCATCTATATGGTGGATAGGCTTACAATGGAAAAAAAAACACTAAATTCAAAAGAATACCACTTCCCGGATGGCTTTTCCTCAGGTTTTCGCCTGCCAAATCAGTTCTGTTATACTCACAGGCATGATTTTTTATCCAATAACCTCCAAAGCCTTGGCCAGGTTGATGAAGACAGCTGCACAGTACCTGTCTTTTATCGATGGCGGTTATGATATCGTTTAGTACCTTGAGCGTGGCTGAGGTGCACCTGTGACCAGCTCGGAAACAGATTGCACAGCGGAGAAGGTACGGTGGGATTCGAAATGGTCGGTGATCTGTTTATTATCTTGGCTTTCGAATGGTGTCATGTAACACCCTCCATTGCATATCACCAGTACCCTTTTGTAACGGTGGCTTGTACAGTGCTCTCCGTGCTGGCTTTACCTTGTCATCAAGGCCCTGTTTTACCCTCCAATGAGTGTCTTTTCTATTTTTCTTTATTTAAAACCTTGACACACCCCCTATATTACTCCTTCCCATTCACCTCATCCAAACCCACCTCTTCCAACCCACTCAAATCCAGTACTAAAGCCTTTTTGTCTGACTCTGGGGTATTTGGTGTAATCCTTAGTCTTGGAAATGGGTCGTCTTCATCTTGTGCCTTTTTGTAGGAACTCTTGATGATAATTCCCACTTCTGCTGACAGAGCCTTCCTGCAACTTTCCAGCAGTTGTCCGACAATCCTTTCTGACCTCACCCCCAAATGTTCAAACACCCGTCCTCCGTCCGTTAATGTGGGCCCAGCCATGTCCATTAACTTCCTTAGGGGGATGATTTTGCCATTCACCAGCATTTTGGA